>NC_041385.1:213355011-213365045 GCF_002162155.2 Triticum dicoccoides | reverse complement strand
TTCATGGAGTATTTGGATAAATTCGTCGTAGTTTATCTCGATGATATACTCATCTACTCCAAGAACGAGGAAGAACATGCCGAACATTTAAGGCTAGTGTTGAAGAAACTTCGAGAGCATCGCCTTTATGCCAAATTTTCGAAATGTGAATTCTGGTTGTCAGAAGTGACCTATCTGGGTCATGTAATATCTGGTAGAGGTATTGCTGTTAACCCCGAGCGAGTTCAAGCCGTCCTTAATTGGACTCCACCTGAATCGGTCAAGCAAGTTCGGAGTTTTCTAGGCTTAGCGAGCTATTGTCGTCGCTTTGTCGAGAACTTCTCCAAGGTTGCCAAACCTCTAACCGAACTCCTCAAGAAAGATAAGAAGTTCGAATGGACTCCACAATGTGAGCACAGCTTTCAGGAACTGAAAAGACGCCTGACCTCTGCTCCCGTACTGGTACCGCCAGACTTCTCCAAGGACTTTGTTATCTACTGCGACGCCTCGCGACAAGGACTAGGTTGCATTCTCATGCAAAATCGACACGTAATTGCTTACGCTTCACGGCAATTGCACCCACATGAGGAGAATTATCCTACTCATGATCTAGAGCTTGCAGCCGTAGTCTATGCACTTAAGACTTGGCGACATTACCTCCTCGGTAATCGTTGCGAAATATTCACTGATCACCAAAGTCTGAAGTACATTTTCACCCAACCGGATCTGAACCTCAGGCAAAGACGTTGGGTTGAGTTGATCACAGACTTCGATTTAGGGATAACCTACACCCCAGCGAAAGCCAACGTCATGGCTGATGCGCTAAGTCGTAAATCTTATTGTAACAATCTGATGTTACAACAAAGTCAACCGCTTCTCCATGAGGAATTTCGGAAGCTTAACCTTCACATTGTTCCTCAAGGTTTTCTTTCCACCTTGGTGGCAAAACCTACCCTTACGGATCAGATTATCAAAGCACAGAAGGTAGATCCGGGAATCTCCCGCATCAAGAGAAACATTCAGAAAGGAATTGTGAATTGCTTCTCCATTAATGATCAAGGGGTCGTATACTTCGGGAATCGACTAGTGGTTCCCAAAGTGCGGAACCTGAGGCGTTTGATCCTTAAGGAAGCTCATGAATCCCCTCTCGCCATTCATCCCGGTAGTACTAAGATGTATCAGGATCTACGCCAGAGGTTCTGGTGGACTAGGATGAAGAGAGAAATTGCTCAGTATATTGCTAATTGCGACGTTTGTCGTCGTGTAAAAGCAGAGCATCAACGGCCTGCTGGCACCCTTCAACCCTTAGCTATTCCTGACTGGAAATGGGATAAAATTGGTATGGATTTCATTACCGGTTTTCCCAGGACCAAGAGAGGGAATAATGCTATTTTCGTCGTGGTCGATCGTCTTTCCAAAGTAGCCCATTTCTTACCTGTTCGTGAGAGTATAACTGTTAGTCAGCTGGCAGACTTATACATCTCCCGAATAGTGTCCCTCCATGGTGTTCCTTTGGAAATTAACTCGGATCGAGGAAGTCTTTTCACCTCTCAATTTTGGGAAAGTTTCCAAAATGCTATGGGAACTCGTCTCTCCTTTAGCACCGCTTTCCACCCTCAGTCGAGTGGTCAAGTGGAACACGTCAACCAGATTCTAGAAGACATGCTTCGAGCCTCTGTTATCTCATTCGGAATGGACTGGGAGAAGTGCCTTCCATTTGCCGAATTCGCTTATAACAACAGCTATCAATCTAGCTTGGGTAGAGCCCCTTTTGAAGTTCTCTATGGACGACGGTGTCGAACACCCCTTAACTGGTCAGAGACCGGGGAAAGACAATTCTTTGGCCCGGATATGATTCAGGAAGCAGAAGAACAAGTTCGTATCGTTCGTGAAAAGTTGAAAACAGCCCAATCCCGTCAAAAGAGTCAATATGACCGAAAGCATAAGGCTATGACTTTCGAGGTTGACGAGAAGGCTTATCTTCGGGTCACCCCTCTGAAGGGAACCCATCGTTTCGGTATCAAAGGCAAATTGGCTCCTCGTTACATTGGACCTTTTCGCATTCTCGCCAAACGAGGAGAAGTTGCCTACCAGCTGGAACTACCTCCGCATCTCTCCAGAGTCCACGATGTCTTCCACGTTTCTCAACTCAGGCGTTGCTTCTCGGATCCTATCCGTGAAGTGGACCACGAAACGCTTGATCTCCAAGATAATCTTACATATCGAGAGTACCCCGTTCGTATCCTCGATCAGGCCGAACGTATCACCCGACGTTAGAACATCAAGTTCCTCAAAGTACAATGGTCGCACCATTCTGAGGATGAAGCAACTTGGGAAAGGGAGGATCGTCTTCGACTCGAGTACCCCGCCTTCTTCCCGGAGGAACCCAAATCTCGGGACGAGATTCTTTTGAGTGGGGGTGAGTTGTCACACCCTAGCTAGTCATGCATCAGAGTGTGTGCATCATGTTTAAAATTCCATTTAATTTGAAATGGGGATTTGTGAAACCCTCAGAATCATTTTGAAAATGACCCAAATAAAAATTTCTCCAAAAGGGTCCAAGAAAATGCTCATGTTGCTCTCTGAAAATATTGGACAGAGATAATAATCAAACCAATATTTTTAAGAGCTCATAGGTATTTATTTTGGGCATTTGGAATTAATGCATAAATATTTGCTTTGGAAATATATTAATTATATATATTAATATATGTCCAAATATTATGCCATTTATAAAGGAGCTCTGAAATAATATATCTAGCCCCTGCAAAAATTGGCATAAGTTAAATAAATGATTTAATATATTTTTTAAATCAAAACAAATGTCAGAAATTAGAAAACAGAAAAAAATAAAAGGGAGAAGCTTACCTGGGCTCCTCCCTGTGCGGCCCAGCCAGCAGCCGGCCCAGCCCACCTCCCTCCTCTGTCGTCTTCATCCTCGACAGAGGGAGGGGAGTGTGGCCGGCGCGCGCGCGCGCCACCGCGCCACGCCACCTCTCTCCCTGCTTGCCTTCCCTCCCCTTCTCGCTCGATGCCCCGGACGACGCCACGCCTCCCCCCTGCTCTCTCTCACTCGCCCTCGGCTCTTCCCTCCTCTCCCTCGCTCTCTCTCTCACACGGCCGAACACCACCGTCGCCGGTGGGTTTGACCCACTTTGACCACGGCAGGACCCCCCTGAGTCCCTGACAGGTGGGCCCAGCCCTGTAGCTAATTAGGATTAGCGCTAACCACTGTTAGTTAACCCCCTGACACTGACCAGTGGGCCCCAGCGCCACTAATCCCTAATTAGGATTAATTTAACCCTGTTAAACCCCCCCTGTCACTGACGTGTGGCCCCCACACGTCAGGTTTGACCCCAGCCAGCCGCAGTTGACTACTGACGTCATGCTGACGTCATGCTGGCGCAATAATTATAATTTCTGGATTTAATTTAAATCAGGAAATTCCAGAATATTATTTAAACTTCAAAAATTCATAACTTTTATTCTGTAACTCCAAATTGGACAAATTATATATGAAAAATGATCAGAAAAATCCAATCTATCCATCTGTACTATATTCATGCATGATCAAACAAGTTAAATTGATGTTTCAAGCAGAACAAGGAAAAGCACTTTAAGAGGCCATGTTTGAGTTTGAAATTTGAATCTATGATTCAAATTTGTTCAAACCCTTCTGGTTTTAGTTGCATTAGCCCAACACACTCATATTGCTATGTTTCATGCATGCATCATATTGTTGCACATTGTTTGGTGATGGTTGTGTATCGGTGTCCTTTGCGACAGGTTCTGCCTCCGAGGAGTACCGTGATTACCCTAACGAAGAACCGTATCAGTGCATCGAACCATCAGGCAAGCAACCAACCATTTGATCATATCGATACAATCCCATGTTCTCGCTCCTGCTCTCTTTTACTGCATTAAGACAACGCGATTCAAACTGCTGTGTGCTACGGTAGTTGAACCCATTTCCTCTGCATAACCTGTCATTGCCACAGTAACTAGATGAAACCCACTAGCATGTGTAGGAGTTGATTGAGCCATATGTATGTGTTGTTCCTACCTTGCTATGCCTGCTATGCTTAGAGTCGGGTCAGGTCTGGTTCATCTGGGTGATGGGCTAGAGTGAAATGATTATGTCGGTAGTGAGAGTGGTGTGGTGAACACGATTTGGTAAAGGTATCGATGAGAGGCCATGTAGGAGTACATGGTGGGTTGTTTCATTGAAGCCGACCTTAAGCACTGAGATCTGTATGTGTGATTTAAGAATCAGCTACTACCATGCATTGGGCCCGAAACCAATGGACCCTCTCGGCTTCTTATTCACCCTAGTTCTCCGTCCAGGAGTTGCAAGTAGTTTCTGGTGTTTGTAGCCTACTGGAGGCCGTGGACAGCGCTGACCGTAGGGGTGGGCTGTGATGCAGTAGGTACGTGGCACGGTGTACCGAATACCCGTTAGGTATCTCGGGAACCCTGTTCACATCGTTCGGGGCCGTATGGGAAACCTCGGCCGGACTCCCTGCGGATGGAACCTGGATAGGCGATAAACCTGGACTGGAGGCTTAGGTGATTAGGTAGGTCATGGCCGACACCCACGTTGGGCTTCCGCTTGAAGGTTGCCGAGTACATGTCGTGTAAACGACGGTAAGTGGTGAGAGCGTGTATGAAGGAGTACACCCCTGCAGGGTTAACATGATCTATTTGAATAGCCGCGTCCGCGGTAAAGGACTACTTGGTTGCCTATACAGTTCATAGACAAGTAAATGGAAACTACTAAAAGCCTCAAGATAAGTGTGAGTGCCGAGGATGGCTCTTCCGTAGGAAGACGGAGGTGGATCCTCGGTAGTGTATTGAAGTGGTGAGTAGTGGACTCATGTGCGCAAAACCATTTCAAGTTGGAGTATCGTAGGATAGCCTAGCCAAGAGTCAAAGCTGGCTTGCTGCAATAACTCCACCAACCCTTCTTGATACTATGCATGTATGTAGGATCTGATGTAAGTCTTGCTGATTACCTTTGTACTCATGTTGCTATAATCTACATTTTTACAGAAGACGCTGCAACCCCTTCTGATGGGTTCTATGTAGACGTTGACATCAACGAGTAGGCTAAAGACCCAGGTGGTGACCCTGAGCTTGTGAAGGACCACGTAGTATAGCTAGGCTTTCCAAGCCTCTTTTATTTTACTAGTTGTCTGTACTCAGACAAGTTACTTCCGCTGCTGGTTTGTATGACTGTATGACTTGTATGTTGGGTCGTGAGACCCGTACCTTGGTGTATGTTATGTATGGCTCCCTGAGCCTTAAATAAAGTACTTGTGTCGTAGAGTCATCTTGTGATGCTTCGTTGTATTTGCACATATCGAGCATATTGTGTGTATGATTGAAATGCTTGGTATGTGTGGGATCTGACTATCTAGTTGTTTATCTTTAGTAGCCTCTCTTACCGGGAAATGTCTCCTAGTGTTACCGCTGAGCCATGGTAGCTTGCTACTGCTCTGGAACACTTAGGCTGGCCGGCATGTGTCCTTCTTCGTTCCTGTGTCTGTCCCTTCGGGGAAATGTCACGCTTTGAGTACCGGAGTCCTGTTAGCCCGCTACAGCCCGGTTTACCGGAGTCCTGCTAGCCCAGTGCTACAGCCCGGACCCACTTGCTGATGACCGACACGTTCGAAGCTGGGTCATGGATGCCTGTCCCTGTAAGTCTGTGCCACTTTGGGTTTACGACTAGTCATGTCAGCCCGGGCTCTTTATCATATGGATGCTAGCGACACTATCATATACGTGAGCCAAAAGGCGCAAACGGTCCCGGGCAAAGGTAAGGCGACACCCGTGGGAACACCGTGCGTGAGGCCGCAAAGTGATATGAAGTGTTACCGGCTAGATCGATGTGACATCAAGTCGGGGTCCTGACAGAAACGGACTTGTGTTGGAGCACTACGGTCGAAATGGGGGTCCTATTCATCAGGAGGGGTGTGGCATACTGCAAAACGGGACTCCACTGGATACTTTTCATCTCCACCTTCGGCCTCCTCCAGCCTCCACGGGCTACCGTCGACCTCCTCTAGCCTCCACGGGCTCCTGTTCATCCAGCCTCCACCACGCGCTACTCCACCAGCTACTGTTCAACCATCCCTCCACCGTCTACTGTTCATCCAGCCCTCCACCTTCTACTGTTCATCCAGCCCTCCACACCACGGGGTCCTGTTCAACCACCCCTCCACGGGCGCTCCTCCACCTTCTAGTATTCATCCAACCCTCCACACCACGGGGTCCTGTTCATCCAGAGGCAACGCCACCGCTCACTGTTCATTCAAACCCACCCGCAACGCTCACTGTGCATCCAATTGATCGGCTTCAGTTAGAAGCAGTAGCGAAGGAATCGCTCGATCGGGTTCAGTTAACAGCCATCGATCGATCGCTCGGGTTTAGTAACGCGTAGCCTGCAGTGCAATCACTCGGGTTCAGTTAGAGCCGAACGCCTCGCTCGGGTTCAGTTAGAGCCAACGCCTCGCACACACGCACGTACGTGCACAATCGCTCGGCCCCCGACCTCCCACCGTAATCGGCAACTCCCTGAAATTCGCCCCCCCCTCGCTTCTACCACGGTTTTTTCCATCATGGACGGCCCAAAGAATGTCATGCAGCTGCATCTCCAGCCCACCCAAGACGAAAAGCCTATTTTCTGTCATGATTTTTTGTCATAGAAGTAGGAGCCGACCACATCTATGATGATACCGGGTTTTGTCACAATTATCGTCATAGAAGTGTCATATGTATGACAGAAAAAATTCGTTTTGCCCAAAATGTCACGGATGTGTCTTTTTTTTGTAGTGAATACATGTGCATTCCATTGTAGAATCTGGAATATGCAATGTTTATGTTAGTTCATACGGTACACATGATGTTTAAATGCCCCTTAAATCTGGGCAGTCAAGTGATGGTCTTTAAGCCTCCTTCTTTCCTTCTTTTCTTGATATGTAAGATTTGCTCACACATCTGTTCAATTGCTTGTTTGCATCAGCCAGCCATACTAGTACTGTTTGCTTTGATTACTTGTTGTTCTTGACCGAACACTCTAACAGAGCTTATCAACGATTTAAACACTAAGGGCTGCTATAGTGGGGCCATGTCTAACTCATAGGTGACATAAAGGTTTGGCTGCACACTACAGTAGGCTCTCCAAGACTACCTGGAGATCCAATTCGAAGGTATGCCTAGTTTTTACATAGTGCAGACATAGTAAATGCGCATTTCATTGTGTGCAAGTGCAAGAGATGCAGCATGTTTCATTATGTGGTGTTGTTTTGTTATAATCTCATCCTTTTGTGTTCACGGACTGGAAAGTATGCATATTTATCTTCCAGGGAGACGAGTAACTAGTTTGTGTCATCTTGCAGAGGGGGTGCAATGAAGATAAGATTGAGGATTTCCAAGTACAAGATGTTAGGAAGGAGCCTTGCAAGAGAAGTAGGAGCTGCGCTGAGCCTCTTCAGCCTACTAAGGTAAGTCACTATATGCAAATCAACAGTTCAATTCCTTGTTTGTTTCAGGCATAGTTAATTTTCTCTTTTCAATTGCTTTATTTGTCCTCGCTTAATGAGATGCCCAAATAATTATGCCTGATGTTCGGTACTTGTATCACTATTAGTTAACATAATTAAAGGCCTTACCATTTAATTACTCTGCCTAAGTGTGCCTCAAGCTTTGAAGTCTATTAACCAACTATTATTGCATGAGGCACATAATCTAGTTTATACCACGCTAATGATTGCATAGTTTTCCCTGCTGTAGTATGTTTGTATGAAACCCTCTGTTGTTCATTATGCTCCCTAAGACTTTAATTGAGGAACAGAATGGACAACTGCTTGCTTACTTATACGCAACGTGCTGTCTAAATTTGTAACTTGTCTGTGTTTTCGATTGGGCCCCAACATCATGCTCCTGTGGTGAGCTAAGAGGGATTTCTATATGCAGGCTGCATAGACTATCTTTTTTATAATTTTTAAAATATCACATGCTTATGCTTCATGACGTGTAACATTTTTTTGTGAAAGTGACGTGTAACATTATTGTTAGTCCTGTTTTGCCATGTAGTACAAAATAGTGTCTTGTTCGCTTCACTGTTGTAACTATATATTTGCCCTAGTCATGTGTACTCATAAAAACATTTCAGGATGAAGTGACATCAACACAAAAATCTGCGAGCAGTGCGGCATGGCCGTTACCGAATGATTATGGATTGGAATTGGAATGTGTTGATGTTCTCGAGCATCAACTAGAGGCGGCAAGACAACGTGTACATGATTGTCAATATATAATCAACAAGTTGAGACTGGACATGCAGGTATTAGATGCAGGAGTCAAAAAATGAAACAAGACACCGAGGTAACCATGAAGGAATTGGAGATTTTGCAGACAGAAATTTGTGCTATCTGAATCTGGCCAATCCTATTTTCTGAGGAGATTATAGTTCAAATGGAGTTAAGTTGATGCGCGTCCATGGTGTATGAGCTGTATTTGCCCAGTGCATGTAATTTTCTATTTGTGTATGCTTTATTATCACTTGTGTGGAACCATAAGGCCCAGTGGGTATAATCGGCTGTAATTTCTTTATTGTGTAGTGTAGGATTATTCTACCTTTCTATGCCTTGATCTCTTTGTTGTATAGTGTATGCTTTTTAGAGGTGATAGTATTGAGTAGGATAATTCTTTGAATATGCCATATCGTTCAAACAGGGGCCAACTCGCCCAACCATGGCCCTTCACGGGCCATCGGATCCATGGGCCTTCTACGTCTCGTAGGATCCATGGGCCTTCTACGTCTCGTAGGATCCATGGGCCTTCTACGTCTCGTAGGATCCATGGGCCTTCTACGTCATGTAGGATCCATGGGCCACCGACTCATTTATGGGTCTTGTACGGGCCTTTAATGGGCCGTAGACGGGCCTATAATGGAAATCGTACGTTTGATGGGCTGACCATAATGGGTCGTTAATAGGTCGTATTTGGTGATGTTATGAAAATGGCCCAACAGACTAACGGACCACAAATGGGCCGACTGTAACGACGGGCTGAATTTGGCCCACAAGCCGAAAATGACAGTAACGGGCCATAAGTAACCGAATGCTGCAAATGAGCCCAAGAATAAATGGGCCCTCAAAAGGCCGAAAGTTAACTTGGGCTGGAAACGGCCCAACGAAATAACGGCCCGTTAATGGGTATAAAGTGTTACACTGTTCATTACAGGCCAGTTTCACCACGGGCCGTTAATGGGTGTAAAGTAATACACTGTTCCTTACGGGCCAGTTTCAGCACGGGCCGCTAATGGGCCAAGAGTTACAAAGGGCCACATATGGGCCGAAAGACGTCATGGGACATACATGGGCCCGAAGTGAAAATGGGCTGGAATCATATTGGATGGCCCAGATGACGCTACTGGGCCTAATTTGCATAGGGTGTAACGGGCCTTGGGTTAGCGGGCTGTAAATGGGCTATATGATAACATGCCGTTAACAGGCATTCCATGGGCCGGCCCGCCAGCTTTTGACCAAGTCAAACGGGCCGGTCTTTTCACAGGAATGGGCCACCGTTGGGCCGTGCCACGTGTCGACGTATCATAGGCGCCTTTGGTCCAGTGAGTGGATGACATCTATCCCAATGATGAGCCGACACGTGTTCCCTCCAGCCAATGATGATTTTACATGTGGAAAATCCCCATAGGTCGGGGCTGTTAACGGGTTATCGGATCCAAAACCCGACCCGATAGCTTAACGGTGTTCCGTTACGGTGGATGCCACGTGTCGGTCACCCTTGACGAAAGCACTTCTGTGATGCGCGATTTCTCGTCATGGAAGTGGACACTTCCGTGATGATAATTTTGGTAATGTCATGGAACACTTCTACAATAGCACAGGTATGACTATCTTGATTCTGTCATAAAATCGTCATGGATGTACATGCATGACAAAAAACGCGACCTACTGTGAAAAACACGTATCATCATGGAAGTGTATTTTTTTTGTAGTGATATATGCATGCGAACTAGAAAGACCCCC
>NC_041385.1:213324089-213354630 GCF_002162155.2 Triticum dicoccoides | reverse complement strand
AGAGAGAGAGAGAGAGAGAACAGGAGTCCGGGAGAGGGGGAGGTCGCGTTTTATGCATCAAAGACTGATATAAACCATGTTTCGATATAAACTTGCATTCAAATATTTAAATTGGAGAACATGTTGTCTGCAATCCACATATGAACGGATATATGCGTATATCAAACAAGTTCATTAATTTGACTTTCAACATATTCGTGGAGTCTATAATACTGTACAACATGCTACTCGATTGAGGTGTTCAATTTGGATTTAGTTCACTATTTTGTCCTACTGAACGAGTTATTTCATTGAATCGAGATATTTCATTTTGGGTTTGATTCGCGTTTTTCAGTGGGTCAACTATTTGTCATATAGTAAATCGCTAGCAACGAGCATGTAAAAACACATTACTCCGGAGCATCATCTCTCCATCTAAAAAAGAAGTGGCAAGCTAATATTTCAAAATTTGATTCGAATCGACTTGGTAAGTTAGACGTGGATGCTCGTTCTCCCAAAGTTTGAACAAACCGTTAACATCCTCTCTGCTCGGTGGAATTCGCCCGAGCAAATAAATGGGAGAGCGAAATTACCGTCCTATGTGGGACACGCATCAATTGGCCCGTTGTACATCGAGGGTAGGTTCGTAACTTCATCCAAGTGCGCCTTCTCCTCAGTCGAAATGACATGTGTCGAATAATTCATAAACCATGGTCGGCAAAACACGCTCTCCTCGCCCGAAATAGCTCGCGCCCACTATTTCAAAACACGCTCTCCTCGCCCGAAATCGCTCGTGCCCACTATAGTTCAAAACACGCCCTCCTCGCCCGATATCGCTCCCATTGAGGGAGTCCTGGATAAGGGGGTATCCGGACAGCCGAACTATATACTTTGGCCGTACTATTGGACCGTGAAGATACAAGACTCAAGACTTCGTCCCGTGTCCGGATGGGACTCTCCTTTGCGTGGAAGACAAGATTGGCGATCCGGATGTTAGATCTCCTCCTTTGTAACCGACTCTGTATAAATCTAGCCTCCTCCGGTGTCTATATAAACAGGAGGGTTTAGTCCGTAGAGATAGGACAATCTTAATCATCATAGGCTAGCTCCTAGGGTTTAGGATCTACGATCTCGTGGTAGATCTACTCTTGTAATACTCATATCATCAAGATCAATCAAGCAGGAAGTAGGCTATTACCTCTGTCGAGAGGGCCTGAACCTGGGTAAAACATCGTGCCCCTGCCTCCTGTTACCATTAGCCTTAGACGCACAGTTCCGGACCCCCTACCCGAGATCCGCCGGTTTTGACACCGACATTGGTGCTTTCATTGAGAGTTCCTCTGTGTCGTCGCTGCAAGGCTTGATGGCTCCTTAAATCATCAACAACAACGCGGTCCAGGGTCAGACATTTCTCCCCGGACAGATATTCGTGTTCGGCGGCTTCGCACCGTGGGCCAATTCGCTTGGCCATCTGGAGCAGATCGACAACTACACCCTGGCCATCAGGTCAGGTTAGGAAACTTGAACTACACGGCCGATATCGGCGGACACTTGATCTTCGACGTATTCGGGCCTACGCCAGGAGCAGCGAACAGTCACGACGAGCAAGGCTTAGACCTGCCATCAGACAATGTTCGGGATATCGCACCTGCAATAGCTCCGGACCTAAATCCAGGGCAGATCGCGTTGTCCAAGGACGGGTGGATGGACCCCGCCCAGGAGGCTGCATACTCGTCGGCGGTAGAGCCGAACATGGACTCCACCCCCAAGGAAGTCTGTGTCACTGGACCCCCAGACTTGTGTCCGGCTGTAGGTTCCAGACCGCGCGCCCCCGAGCCCGCCGAATCTGTTTGGGCTCCGGTAATGGAGTTCATCGCTGCAGATATCTTCCAGCACTCGCCCTTTGGCGACATGCTGAAATCATTAAGGTCTCTCTCTCTTTGTCAGGAGACTCTTGGCCGAACTATGTCCGGCTCGAATGGGAAGCAGGCGACGAAGAAATTCGTTGCCCACCTACCACCCACTTCATTGCCACTATCGATGACGTAACAGACATGCTTGACTTCGATTCTGACGACGCCGACGGTATGGACGTCGGCGCAGGGGACGATTTGGAATCACCGCCCACGTGGCGTTGGACTGCCACCTCATCATATGATATAGTCATGGTGGACACGCCTAAGGAGGACAGTGGCGACAAAAATGACACAATGGAGGACAAAACCCCCGGACAAAGGCCAAAACGATGGTGCAGACGATGCTCCAAGTCCAGCCACAACAAAAATAGCGCTAACAGTGCTAGAAAAATCGACACCCCAGTCAACTCCAAAGGCAACAACGACCATATGGACTCAGCGATGGAGCAGGATGAGCCAGGTCATGCTGAACACAGCCCGGAGCAGACGCCCGATCACAGCGATCCCGAGGGCCGAACTCATCAACCTTCCTCGGGAGAAGAGCACAGTCCGGACGAGGCATTCATCATCCCGGAAAAACGTTTGGAACGAGATAACCTCCACAGAAGCTTATGTCCACTGGGAGAAGCCTAAAGAAGAAGAAGCAAATGCTTAAGGCCGAGCAAGAAATGCTCAACCGCAGATGGAATAAGGTGCTAGACACCAAAGAAAAATATGGCGACGAACGCCACACTAAGAGCTACTCAAAGCGCAATCTGCTGCCAGAATTCGATGATGAGGCCATTCCGCCGAAGAACAATACGGCCAATAGGCCGGACCAACCACTTCATGAACGCGACAGAGCAGCTACTGACGCCACACACGATTTACGTGAGCTCCTGGACAAAAAGGCCGGCGCGACCAGGTCCATCTATGGATCTAGAGGACACGCTCCGGCGCAGGATTACGGTCACCAAAATGATCAGACTAATCGCGTACCAGTTCGGAATCAACACCGGACACAACAACAGCCGACAGCATGCCACAACGTGTCCAGATACAGAGGGGTTGTGCACCCTCTGTGCTTCACTGAAGAGGTACTGGATCCCGAATTTCCACAGGGATTCAAACCCATGAACATAGAGGCATACGACGGAACTACAGACCCTGGGGTCTGGATTGAGGATTTTATCCTTCATATCCACATGGATCATGGGGATGACCTCCACGCCATCAAATACCTCCCCCTCAAGTTGAAGGGGCCAGCTCAGCACTACATGAAAAGCCTCCCCGAAAATTCAATCGGAAGTTGGGAAGAACTTGAGGACCCTTTCAGGGCCAATTTTCAAGGGACCTATGTCCGACCTCCGGACTTTGACAATCTAAGTCACATAATACAATAGCTCGGAGAGTCCGCTCGTAAGCTTTTTATAGATTCCTCACTAAGAAGAATCAAATTGTCGATTGTCCGGATGCCGAAGCCCTAGTGGCCTTCAAGCACAGTATCTGAGACGAGTGGTTCGCCAGACACCTCAGCCAAGAAAAGCCGAGGAAAATGGCAGTTTTAACAAGCCTTATGACCCGCTTCTGCACGGGCGAAGACAGCTGGTTGGCCCGTAGAGGCACCAACGACCCGGGCACATCTTAAATTAGGGATGGCAACAGGAAGCCACGGCGCAATAAAAACAAGCATCGAAACAAGCAAGAAAGTCCGGACAACACGGCGGTCAACGCCGGATTCAGGGGCTCTCAACCCGGTCAACAAAAGAAGCCATTTAAAGGTAGCAAAATGGGACCATTCGGCCTGAAAAAAGTCCTGGACAGATTGTGCCAAATTCATGGCACCCCCGGAAAACCTGCGAACCACACTCACACAGAATGCTAGGTCTTTAAGCAGGCCGGCAAGTTAAATGCTGAACACAAGGGAAGGGAAACACCAAGTGAAGAAGAGGATGAGCCTCGCCAGCCGAACACTGGGGGATAGAAAAATTCCCACCAGAGGTAAAAACAATAAACATGATCTATGAGACTCACATACCAAAGAGAAGGCGCAAACACACGCTCAGAGACGCATACGCTATAGAGCCCGTCGCCCCCATACTCAACCCATGGTCGGCCTACCCGATCACCTTTGATCAAAGAGACCACCCGACTAGTATCCGCTATGGAGGATCGGCTGCCTTGGTGCTCGACCCAATAATCGATGGATACCATCTCACTCGTGTCCTCATGGACGGCGGCAGTAGTCTCAATCTAATATATCTTGACACTGTCCGCAAGATGGGGATTGACCCATCCAGAATCAGCCAAAGTAGCACCACCTTTAAAGGTGTGATACCAGGAATTGAGGCCTGCTGCAGGGGCTCCCTCGTATTAGAGGTGATATTCGGTTCTCCAGACAACTTCAGAAGCGAAGAATTACTCTTCACCATCGCTCCCCTCCGAAGTGGTTACCATGCATTGCTCGGAAGAACGGCCTTCGATCGCTTCAACGCAGTACCGCACTATGCCTACATTAAACTCAAGATGCCTAGTCCACGTGGCGTCATCACCGTTAGTGGAAATACAGAGCGTTCCTTACGTGCGGAAGAGTATGCAGCGACTCTAGCAGTCGGACACTAAGCGACCTCTCCTATCAGAACGCATGATCGGTCGTTGAGACCACCGACACGGTTAGACGAGTCCGGCGCACCACCGTCGATAACAGCCCAGATAAACCTGAGGAGGGTGCTATACACGAAATCCCATAGAGGGCATCAGGGGCTGCAAACATGCAATAAAGCCCACCTTTTGGCTTGACCTTATTAACAGGCCACTGTCTTACACTTCTACTATCCATTGATAATAATCAACTCTTCGCACGCTTACTCCATACTCTTTTACATGAGTTTTCCTTTTTACAGACACCATTCGTGCGATACCCTACCAGGACACGGCACAACGGAGACAAAGGCGCAGACGTGCAGCAGGGCCCGGCTCAAAGGTTTCTCTTTAGATTATGCCCCTGTGTAAACCTTTTTATTGTCTCTTGTTGCTTGACATACCATGGGTACTCAATACACCCACAGGGGATATTGGCGTTATTGGCATTTCGCCACAACAGACTAACGCACATACCTGGAAATACAGGGTTCATAATCAAGGGCGCTACTCAGCCCAGTATTTATAAAGTCCGAATACCTTCGGGAGTGTTCGGCGTCGCGAGTTTGGCCTTATATGCATCAGCTCTGAATCATGTCTTTGGTCAAATGTTGGGTTTGCCCGGCTCCTGGGTTTGCCGCCTTACGTTCCACTTCTATCGGCTAAGGCGGCCAAAGGAGAACTACTGCGATTGTGCCCTGGTTATTCCGGACGAGCACCTGAGTAGAGAAAGCCGAAAACTGACTATCATGATATAGCGAGAGACTGGTCAACCACTCGAGGACTCATCGGAATCTTTAGGATTCCTCCACATTAACGAAGGGCCATTTCCCTGTCATCTACACATGCGCTCGTATCCGGATGCACGTGAAGGTACGAGGGGCTACATAGTAGCCCCACTGTCAAGCTCGTATGGCTAAGTGAAAGTGTTAAAGCTTTATAGTCCAGTTGCCTAGTTCGACGTGCGATCACCTCCTTAATGGACCAAGACGTTGGATCAAGTGTGATTACGCACATTTTTGCGAACACCCCCGCATTGTATGCGTGGGGGCTGAAGCCAATGACTGCTAACTTTCAGATTATATATACATCAAACGGCCGCACAGGAGGCACAATAACACTTTCGGGCGAAAGTATAAACATAGCCTCTATAATTAAAAATACAATTGTTTGTACAACGGAATGATTTGTCACTCAAAGATGACACTCTTCGAGCACTGAGCCTCTATTAAGCGAGCACCTTCTGTTACCTGCTCGAAATAGTGCTCGGCTGGATCCTGGCTTCCCGCCGGATTCTGGGTTGCAATGATGGTGGCCTCCATATCTGCCCAATATGTTTTGACACGGGCAAAAGTCATCCGCGCACCCTCTATGCACGCCGACCTCTTCATGGCATCGACTCGTGATACAGCGCCAAGGAATTGTTGCACTAAACCAAAATAATTGTCCAGCTTCGGTCCTTTCGGCCATAGATGGTCTATTATAGACCTCATTGCAAGACCGGACAACCTATGGAGCTCGGCCACAGCGGCCATCCTTTCACTCAATGGCAACGGGCGTGTTTGAGCACTGAAATGCGACCAGAATAGCCTTTCTACTTCATTATCTTTTTGATCCTCGAAAAACTTGGTCGCATCAGCCGTACTTTTTGCCAAATCTGCATACGCATCTGCAGTGCTCCAGCGCCGATCCAGAGGAGCGTACTTTGGATCTAACAACTTCATCCGCAACAAATAGGGGCTTCCAGCCGCGATTTCTCCGGCCCGTCGAAGCTCCTCCCGCGCATCCCTAATCTCGGAACGTGTCTCCTTGGCCGCATCAAGGGCCTTCTTCAGGTCAGCCTACTTTGCCCGATTCTCCTTTTCAAGGAGTTCATACCGGCCGGCGGCGTTTTTCAGCTCCACAGCCATCTCGGCTATTTTATCTTCGCTTCGGCGATGAGCAGCCTGTTTGGCTCTCAAATCTTCGGCCACCTTTAGGGCAACCGCATTGCCAGCCCGGGCTTGTTCCTTGGCTAGGGCAAGCTCCGCCCTCAAGGCCTCCACGGCAGCAGCTCCGCCTGCAGCCGAAGCATATCACATTAACATTATGCTCCTCTTAATATTTCCTGTAACAAATAAGGAAAACAGAGCACATACTTTGTGACTCGTTAAGCCGCTCGTTCACAAGTGTGATGTCGGCGTCCACAACTTCAATCTGTCGCCTCAGTTCGGCGAATTCAGCGGTCCGGTCTACCGCCCGACCCTTAGCCACATGCGCATGAATGAAGTGCGATCATTACTTCAGAGTGTGATCCTCCGTTTGCCACCTATGGCTGGAAACCAGTGTCTCACGGGCTACTATCTATACGGAGCACACCTAGCGCGCACGGTACAACCAAAAAATTATGTATTTCATTATGTACCTCAAAGCCTTTGGGCAGGCTCATAAAAGCTTCATTCAACCCGCTTGTGGCGGATGAAATCTTCTCAAGCACCGTGGCCATTAATGAACGGTGATCCTCCGAGAGAGCAGCTTGCTCTAGAAGGCCCATCAGCATGACCGGCCGGTCGCCGGACTATGCCGGACCCTTCTTATTGCCCCCCGTGAGAGTCGAACGCTCCGGGCTGTGGGCGGCCGAAGTATTAGCTTCTGGCCTCGACGAATCTGGACTCCTCCGTGATGACACCTCGGGGTCGCCCTCCCCATGAGGTGGAGAGTCAGATGGTGTTTCACTCTCCATCATCTCCGGAAGAAGATCCCCCGAAGACGAACTCTGTCGAGAAGAGCTACTAGCCGGACTGCAAAGAATGGATCCTGGTTATTGTTCTCAGAGGACGAAGTAGTAGCTTTGTATTTACGATTAACTTACAGCTCAGCGGAGGGCTGGCCCGTTTGCGAGCATGGTGCGGTAAGGACGCCCTCCGGGGCAGGGCCCCCTGGTGAAGTTTTCTTCCCTTGTCTAGGCACCTCCGTCTCCAAGTCCTCGGAGGCGGCCGTCTTCTTCCCGTTCCCCTCCCCGACTATCCTCCTTCATGGAAATAGCAATTCCCCCAGTTTGGGTGTGCAATGTGTGAAGCTCTTCTTCTCTGTTCTTCCCTTCTTCTTTCCCCGAGGGCACTTGACGTAGCACACGACTAAGCATCCTGGCTATTGCAGGACTAGGAGAGCCTTCGGGAAGTGGTGCCGGACACCTGATTCTCTCCGCCTTGCTGAGCCAATCCTGGCCGCGGATGGTTCTTAGAATAATGTTGTGATAAATATAAATGAAGTGTTCGGTTTCTAGGTTACTTACTTGGGTATCTGGGCAGTTCCAGCTCAGGCCCACATCCTCGGTGGTGTCCGAAAACTTTACTTGTGGTCCGAAGAATAACCTACACATCCCTTCGAGCGGCATGCCAAAGAAGTGCTAAATAGTTCGCGGACCCTCCGGGTTGAACTCCCACATCTGGAGAGGCCGACGTTTGCACGGCAAGATCCGTCAGACTAGCATTACCTGAATTACGCTGACAAGACTGATGTCCCTCTCAAGAAGCTCCCGAATGCGGCTCTGCAATGTTGGTACGTCATTGGTAGGCCCCCAATCCAGCCCCACGTTGGCCTACGACGCCAGTTGAGGCGGAGGGCCCGAGCGGAAGTTGGGGGCAGCCACCCACTTTGTGCCTCTGGGAGCCGTGACGTAGAACCACCTCCACTGCCCTAGATCGGACACCTCCGGGAAGAAGCCCTCTGGCCATGGGGCATCGGCATTTCTACTTATTGCAGCGCCTCCGCACTCCGCGTGTCGCCCCTCGATCACTTTCGACTTTAGATTGAAGGTCTTGAGCCATAAGCTGAAGTGCGGGGTGATCTGGAGGAAGGCTTCGCACACAACGATGAACGACGAGATGTGAAGGATGGAGTCCGGAGCTAGATCATGAAAATCTAGCCCGTAATAGAACATGAGCCCTCTCACAAAGGGATCGAGGGTGAAGCCCAAGCCACAGAGGAAGTGAGAAAAAATACGGCGCTCTCGTTGGGCTCGGGAGCAGGGATGACCTGCCCTGGAGCAGCAAGCATGTGCTTCATATCGGTGGTCAGAAATCTGACCTCCATAAGCTTCGCAATGTCCTCCTCTGGGACAGAGGAGGCCATCCACCGGAGTTGAAGGTTGTATCCGAACATGGTTGAAGATCCGAAGTGCCTAAGTGTCACACCCAATATGTGACCCTATCCAAAAGGAACTCGAAGGTCCCACCAAGGATAGACCCGCATATAGGAACGCTTTTGCAAGGTGGATATCATTACATCAACATTACATAATAGATGGGGATACATACAAAAGGCATACAATGCCACACGAATACATCAATATCATCATACAAGAGATCAACATCCGACTACAGATGATACATAAACAGAAACTCAAACAATATCCACCCTGCTAGCCCAGGCTCCCGACCTGGAACATATCCCCTGATCGAAGAAGAAGCGGAAGAAGAACTCCAAAACAAGCAAACATCGCTCTCGCGTCATGATCATCGCATAACCTGTACCTACAACTGTTGTTGTAGTAATCTGTGAGCCACGAGGACACAGCAATCCCATTACCATGGGTATCAAGACTAGCAAAGCTTAATGGGAAATGAAGGGGTAAAGTGGTGAGGTTGCAGCTGCGACTAAGCAAGTATGGTGGCTAACATACGCAAATGAGAGCGAGAAGAGAAGCAAAGAAACGGTCGTGAAGCTAGCAATAATCAAGAGGTGATCCTGAACACCTACTTACGTCAAACATAACACAGAAACCGTGTTCACTTCCCGGACTCCGCCGAGAAGAGACCATCACGGCTACACACGCGGTTGATGCGTTTTAATTCGGATCTGGTGTCAAGTTATCTACAACCGGACATTAACAAATTCCCATCTGCCACATAACCGCGGGCACGGCTCTGGAAAGTTTATACCCTGCAGGGGTGTCCCAACTTAGCCCATGACAAGCTCTCGCGATCAACGAAGGAATAGACCTTCTCCCAGGAAGACCCGATCAGTCTCGGCATCCCGGTTTACAAGACATTTCGACAATGGTAAAACAAGACCAGCAAGACTGCCCGATGCGCCGACATCCCGATAGGAGCTGCACATATCTCGTTCTCAGGGCAACACCGGATAAGCGAAGCGTACAGGTACCGACGAATCCAAGTTGCCAAGGAATGGTCCCGCACGGTGCTCTAGTTTGGACCAACACTTAGACAAGCATTGGCCCGGGGGGGCTATAATAAAGATGACCATTGGGTTAATTACTCCCAAGGGAAAAGTAGGTGGTGGTGAGGCAAATGGTAAAACCAAGGTTGGGCCTTGCTGGAGGAGTTTTATTCAAAGCGAACTGTCAGGGGGGTCCCATAAATCACCCGACCGCGTTAGGAACGCAAAATCCGGGAACACAACACCAGTATGACGGAAACTAGGGAAGCAAGAGTGGAACAAAACACCAGGCATAGGGTCGAGCCTTCCATCCTTTACCAAATATATAGATGCATTAATAATATAAGAGATATTGTGATATCCCAACATAACCCTGTCCACCATGGAGAAATCTTCAACTTCACCTGCAACTAGCAACGCTATAAGAGGGGCTGAGCAAAAGCGGTAACATAGCCAAGCAACGGTTTGCTAGGAAGGGTGTCAAAAAGGTTAGAGGTTCATGGCAATTTGGGAGGCTTGAAGAGCAAATGATAGGTAACGCAGCAAAGCGATAGAACGAAGCAACTAGCATAGCAATGATAGTAGTGAGATCCAGGGTAGCGGTCATCTTGCCTGAAATCCCGCTAGGAAGAAGAACGAGTCCATGACAAAGACGAAGCCACGAAGACGAACCAAACGTAGACGAATGAATCCTCACGATCGCAACGAAACGGGAACTATCGAGAAGAAGCACACAACATAGTAAACACACCACACATGAACAAGACATGATGCACAACAAGCATGATGCATGACAAAGCTACATGAAGCTACTCATGGCAAGAGATGATGCAAACAAGAACAACACATCAAAGCAAGTTTAAATGAGGCCGGGAACAACATATAACAATTCCGGTAAGTCCTCATATGCATATTTCGAAATTGGTCCAGAACTGAATAAACATTATGTTCAAGTTGTTAAACAGCAAGTTAAGATGCACCAAGATGATCTATGCGAAATTCTAGTCAATTTACATATAAAGTTCATTAGATTCGGAGCTACGGCCTAGAAGATATGAGTGTCGGTGTCAAAACCGGCGGATCTCGGGTAGGGGGGTCCCGAACTGTGCGTCTAGGCGGATGGTTACAGGAGACGAGGGACACGATGTTTTTACCCAGGTTCGGGCCCTCTCGATGGAGGTAAAACCCTACGTCCTGCTTGATTAATATTGATGATATGGGTAGTACAAGAGTAGATCTACCACGAGATCGAGGAGGCTAAACCCTAGAAGATAGCCTATGGTATGATTGTTGTAATGTATGTTGTCCTACGGACTAAAGCCCTCCAGTTTATATAGACACCGGAGGAGGCTAGGGTTACACAGAGTCGGTTACAATGGTAGGAGATCTACATATCCGTATCGCCAAGCTTGCCTTCCACGCCAAGGAAAGTCCCATCCGGACACGGGACGGAGTCTTCAATCTTGTATCTTCTTAGTCTTGGAGTCCGGCGGACGATGATAGTCCGGCTGTCCGGACACCCCCTAGTCCAGGACTCCCTCAGTAGCCCCTGAACCAGGCTTCAATGACGATAAGTCCGGCGCGCATAATGTTCGGCATTGCAAGGCGGGTTCCTCCTCGAATAATCCAGAGAAGATCATGAACACCAGGATAGTGTCCGGCTCTGCAAAAATAATTTCCACATTCCACCGCAGAGAGAATAAAATGCCACTTAGCTTAATCTGCTGACGTATTATGCGGCGTGTCATCACACCGCTACCAAGCCTTTGTTTGAATCGTTTTTTACTATACCACCTCAGCACATTTAGCGAAGCGGATTCCTTGGCACGTCTTGTCGAAGCAGAGATCGTGTTCCCCTTATTCCGGGATTCTCATCAATACGGATGTGGGTAACCCAACCGCGCCATTGATGGTGGCGCTTGGGAGATAAGCGAGTTTTACCAGGCCGGTGGGGGACGCATAGTTTTCGTCCGCCTATATATAAGGGATAATGATTCACCTTCTCACCTACGCCTCCTTCCTCCTTTGCTTAACCATCTCCGCGCACTCAAGCTCCAACGCCCAAGCTCGCGCATCTCGCCTCGACCTTCTCCGAATATGTCCGGAGCGGGAGCAAATGGTTGGCCTCCACCGCTAAGGAGGAGGACATCACCAAGCTGCGCAGCGCCGGATACCTTTCCGGTGATATCGCGCATCGGCTGCCCGACAAGGGGCAGCTCATCCCTACCCTTGGACCTCATGAGAGGGTCATCTTCCTCCCCCACTTCCTCAGCGGACTGGGCTTTCCGCTCCATCCATTCATCCGGGGGCTCATGTTTTACTACGGCCTGGATTTCCACGATCTGGCGCCGAACTTCATCCTCAACATCTCGGCGTTTATCGTCGTGTGCGAGGCCTTCCTCTGCATCCGGCCCCACTTCGGCCTGTGGCTCAAGACCTTCAACGTCAAGCCGAAGGTTGTGAAGGGCACGCAAGCGGAATGCGGAGGCGCCATGTTGGGCAAATTGCCCAACGTCCTTTGGCTCGAAGGGGCCTTTGTGGACTCCGTCAAGGGGTGGCAATCGGGGTGGTTCTACATCACCGAGCCGCGCAAGCCCACATGGACGGTGGCCCCCGAGTTTAGATCTGGCATCCCCACGCAGCTCACCTCCTGGAAAGAGAAGGGCTTGCAGTGGGGCAATCCGGTGGAGGTGACGGGACTCCGAGCCTGCATCCAGAAGATGGTGAGCAATAAGCTCAGGCTCGTCGACGTGGTCCAAGTCATGCTCATCCGGCGGATTCTCCCATGCCAAGAACGGGCATTCAATTTGTGAGAGTTCAATCCAGAACAGCACCAGGCGCTAAGCGGGTTGTTCGATACAACATACGAAGGCGCCTGGAGGGTGCTGTTCAAGGGCGCCGAAGCCCCCGCATCCGTGACGGAAGATCGCGGATTCAGCTCGCAGTATCGAACTGACGAGGTAAGTGATTCAACCCCATCACGGGACACTTGTGATAATTAAATTGACTCTTAGTGGGATTTCATTCTGCCTCTTCCTTTGACAGGAATGGATGGAGAAGGCCAAGCTGCTTATCAGCCCGGCTCCCATGCCAGAAGATCCAGTGGACGCCCGCTTAGCAGGGCTGCTGGTTCCGGCACCGCACGTGGGGGACTCGAAAGAGTTCCCGCAATCAGGCGTCTGACGACGACGTGGACTCCTCCCCCGAAGATGAGGAGGAGGAGGAGTACTCTCTCCCGGAGGGGGGAGAGAAGAATAGGAAGGCTTCCCCAACAGGGGAGGCCGAAGGGTCCAAGAGGGCGAGAGCTATCCCCCCGGACAGTTTCGCCAACACCAGCGTTGGCGAGGATGAGTGGCCTCCAAGGGCCAGGCGTCCGGCGAGATCGTAAGTATCCGGATCCTTTATATGCAATATCTTTTATGTCACGTAGTGTCCTTCTAACGCCGCATTCTGTCCGTAGTTCGGCCGATGACGATCTCCCTGACTCATCGAGCGGGTCGTTGGCCTCGTCGGATGTGAATTCACTTCCGACTGCCTCTACCCCACGCGCCGACGAGGACGCCGAGGTGGGATCCCAGAGAGGGACCCATCAGGAGGAGGCTCCGGAGGCGCCGTTAGGCAGCCTCCCGGACTTTGCGCCGGACTCTACATCGGAACCCGCAGTGGTTCCAGAGTCCGGCAAGTGGTCCCTTCGAAAGAAGGGCAAGACCGTGGCACCGGCGGCCTCCATCCATCCGGAGGCGCCGGATAACTTGTTGGAGGCGCTTAAAGGCGCTTCCATTGAGGAAGAACACCGCACTATCATGAGTGCGGTGATTCAAAAGGTTCAGCTCGCCAAAAGCGGGCTGACCGAAGCCTGCAGCAGCCTTTTAACAGGCTTTGAGGTAAGAAGTTAAAATCATGTAATGTAATACCGCATAGATAGTAGCCCCTGATGCTCAGTTCGGTGTTCGGAAAGAAAAGCCGGACTGAGGATCTAACAAGATATGCACAGGGTTGCTAAAAATATGTCAATATGGGTTTGTAGGCTGCGCTGCGGGCCTCTGCCGCGTTAACGGTGGAGGTCGATGTGCTGAAGCAGGATCTCGAGCGGTCCGAGCGAGAGCTCGGCCATGCGAGGAAGCAGCTCGAGGACAAAGAAGGTGAGTAACACCACTTTGAATAGGTACCTTATAGAAAAGGATTTTGGTTGCAATAATATTAACAAGGATAATATGTGTATTGCAGGGGCCACTAACGAGGTGGCAGCCCTGAAGGATGCTGTGTCTGCGGCCGAACATAGTGCGGCCGCGGAACGGGCTGAGCGAGAAAAGCAAGAGGCACGGGTGGCGGAAATTCGGCAAGAGCTCCAGGCTCTCATGGAAAAGCATGACAGTTTGGAGCGTGACTCCAAGACTCGAGAGTCCGAGCTTGCCTCGGCTCTCGAAAGTGCCAAGTCCGCCAAGGCCGAGGCCCATAAGGCCCTTCAGGAGGTTGAAGATATAAAGAAAATAGCGGCGGGTAAGGCATTTTTCATGCAGAGCAAGCATGTTAATGTAAATTACCTGATACTTACCCGCATTCGGAGCTCTCTAGGGGCGTTTGCAGATCTGCCAAGTAGTGCGTCCGATGTCGCCGCATTCTATCGTGGCGAGGAGGGGAGCTCGACGGAAAAAGTCTTCTGGTCTCAATATGCTGAGGCCGGACACCCGGTGCCCCCAAGCGACCAGCTGAAGCAGCTGGTCGAACTCCACAAGGTAGCTGAAGAGGCCATGAAGGGCCTTATAGTCCGGCTGTGGCCTGGATAGGCCATGCCTGGGAGCTACTTTGGCCTCGTGCGGCGACTGGTGGATGCATGCCCCTGGGTGGATGTCATCAAGCGCTCCGCCTGTATTGAAGGCGCTCGCCGGGCCCTCGCCTGCACAAAGGTGCAATGGGGCAGGTTGGATGCGGAGAAGCTTCTCACGGACCCACCGCCGCCGGGCAAGGAGTATCGCACGCCCGAAATGTATTATAAAACTGTCCTGAAGGGAGCCCGCAATATTGCGGATGAGTGCCCCAGAAATGTAATCTTTGAGTAAATTTGCTACGTATTATCTTGCGCGCTGAAACTTTGTTCATGTGCGCGTTAAGCAACACTTGTTTAATTTAAAATATTACCTTCTGTGCGGCCGTTTATAAAATCTGAGAGATGGCAAGTCGTTGGCTTCAGCCCCAAAGCCGCGAGTGCTGGGGTGTTCGGGATAAACTTGAGCACTCTTGTTCCCATTGTTGGGTCCATCAAGGGAGGCACTCAACACAACGAACAAGGCAACCGGACTTATAATGCTTGAACACTCTCACTTAGCCATAGAATTCTATAATTTTAAATTTCGGCGAAGCCCCTGGTATTCGGAAGACCGAATCCGGGGCGCTATCCACGCCTTCATCGGACATTGTCCGGAACTTCGCTCGAAGCGGCGTGAGTCTTTAAGGACCCGAAAAAACCTCTCGAACAGCAACCAGTCTCTTGCCTTATCATGCCAGTCAGTTTTAGCTTTCTCCACTGAGGCGCTCGCCCGGCTCAACCGGGGCGCAATCGCAGTGGTTCTCCCAGTGCCACCTTAGCCGATGGAACGGAACGTAAGGCACCAAAACGTGGGAGCCGGGCAAACCCAAATATTGACCCAAGACATGATTCAGAGCCGATTCATATAATGCTATAAGTTCGGGGTGCCGCACTTGTGAAAGTGTTCGGACTTATCACACCATAGAATGGGGAACATAAGCCCCTGGTGTATTAGGCCGTACCAAAATATACGGGCGCAAGATGTCATATAATGAGCATATATATAAAAGGTAATGCAATTGCAATCAAAAAGGCGCTGCATTATTTATGAAAGAAAGTCTGCTAGTGGAGCGGACCGATACAAATAGTGCGGTAAGCAAGGGATTTGGACTAAATAAACATGTCCCCCTCCAGGGATGAGCTGCGGACTTGGTGTATATAATCGAATTTAATGCTCGTAATTGAGACCACCTAAGTGTTCGTCGCGGCCTTCTTTAGTCCCTGACTGTTGCATCATGAGTTCGGCAGGTTCGCCGCCGGACAGGGCTTCTAGTGAACAGAGTCCTGTGTACATAAAAGAAGAAAAATAAAATAAAATAAAAAAAGGGGGGCACACTTGCGAGCCCCCGGTGTGGTCGAACCGCACTCTGCGTCCGTTGCGATCGTGCCCCCTCCCCTGTGCCCATGGTATCTCCAAAGTGTAATGATGTACGCGGAGTGTTATTCTTGTGATCATGCACGGGCGAGGGTTGGGGCTGCATTGCTACGCGTGCTCTGATCGCGCCAGGTGGTCTTGGTTAGCGTTGCTCCGGGCGCGCTTTGCTGTATCCGGCCTTTTAACGGCCGGACTCGAGAATTGCCTTAGAAGGCTACTCTGTACTTCTGCTGCGAGAGCCGCTATATGTTCCTCCGTTCGGAGGGAGCATTCCGTATTTCCGTTGACCGTGATGACTCCACGAGGGCCTAGCATCTTGAGCTTTAGGTATGCATAATGCGGCACCGCGTTGAATTTTGCAAACGCGGTTCATCCGAGCAGAGCGTGATAGCCGCTGCGAAACGGGACTATGTTGAAGATTAACTCTTCGCTCCGGAAATTATCCGGGGATCCGAAGACCACTTCCAGTGTGACTGAGCCTGTACAGTTGGCTTCCACTCCTGGTATGACACCTTTAAAGGTTGTCTTTGTAGGTTTAATAATTGATGGGTCTATGCCCATTTTGTGCACTGTATCCTGATAAAGTAGGTTCAGGCTGCTGCCGCCGTCCATCAGGACTCTCGTGAGGTGGAATCCATCGACGATTGGGTCTAAAACCAATGCGGCGAATCCGCCATGGCGTATGCTGGTCAGGTGGTCTCTTTGATCGAAAGTGATCGGACAAGAGGACCATGGGTTGAACTTGGGGGCGACTGGCTCCATCACATAGACGTCCCTTAGTGCATGTTTCCTCTCCCTCTTGGGTATGCGGGTCGCGTATATCATATTCACCGTCCGCACTTGTGGGGGAAAACCCTTCTGTCCTCTGTTGTTCGGCGGTCGGGTCTCTTCCTCGTCGTCGCTGTTTAGCCCCTTGTCATTGTTTTCGGCAATTAACTTGCCAGCCTGCTTGAACACCCAGCAGTCTCTACTAGTGTGGTTAGCTGGCTTTTCAGAGGTGCCATGTATCTGGCATAAGCGGTCGAGTATTCGGTCCAGATTGGACGGACCCGGAGTGGTTCTTTTGAATGGCTTCTTCCGCTGACCGGGTTTAGAGCCTCGAAATCCGGCATTGACTGCCATATCCTCCTTATCGTCGCCGTTAATGCGGCACTTGTTTTTGTTTCGACGTGACCTGCCGTTGTTGTCCTTGGTATCCGGACTGCCAGAATTTTTACGGAGGTTGTTGCTGCGAGCTAGCCAGCTGTCCTCTCCCGCGCAAAAGCGGGTCATTAACGATGTGAGGGCTCCCATGGATTTTGGCTTTTCCTGCCCCAGGTGCCGGGCTAGTCATTCATCCCGGATGTTACGTTTGAAGGCTGGAAGTGCCTCTGCATCCGGACAGTCGACCATTTGGTTTTTTCTTTGTCAAGAACCGTGTCCAGAATTGTCTGGCCGATTCGTCTGGCTGCTGAATGATGTGGCTTAGGTCATCGGCGTCTGGTGGTCGCACATACGTGCCCTGGAAGTTGTCGAGGAATGCGGCTTCCAGGTCTTCCCAGCACCCAATCGACTTTGCGGGCAAGCTATTTAGCCAATGCCAAGCTGGTCCTTTAAGCTTGAGTGGGAGATACTTGATGGCATGGAGATCGTCGCCACGGGCCATATGGATGTGGAGAAGATAGTCTTCGATCCAAACCGCGGGTCTGTTGTGCCATCGTAAGATTCGATGTTTATGGGTTTAAACCCTTCGGGGATCTGGTGATCCATTACTTCGTCAGTGAAGCATAGAGGGTGTGCGGCGCCTCTGTATTGAGCAATATCGCGACGCAGCTCGAGAGAGCGCTGTCTGCTGTGTTCGACCCGGCCGGGGTTATTGTATCCGGCGCGACGGTATTCATCGTGGGTCGTAGGGCGCCCACGTGATCCGTAGATGGATCTGGATTGCCTTGCTTTGTCCTCCAATATGTCTCGCAAGTCCGGCGCGTTCCCTCCTGGCTTCGTACTTTTGGAGCGATGCCGGGGTACGGTCTTGGCTGGGGGCCTGGATGCCTCTCTGTCACGACCACGGGGTGGTCGGTCAGCCATATCGTGCGCTGGTGATGGAGGTATGTATGCTTCCTCCTCTAATCGGGGGAGCAGCTTGCGTCTTGGGTAACTTTTGGAGGGGCGTTCGAGTTTATACACTACGGCCGCGAGGACCTCGGTCGGTCGATCGGCTAGCAGGTCCTGATCAGCTTGGAGCTGTTGCTGCTTTTTCTTTAGGCTGTTTGCTGTGGCGATAAGCCTGCGCTTGAAGAGCTCTTGTTCGACGGGATCCTCAGGTACGACGAATTCATCATCGTTGAGGCTTGCTTCGTCTTCGGAGGGAGGCATATAGTTATGATCCTCGACCTCTTCGTCTGCCGCCCTCTCGTGAGGGCTTGCTTCTGCATCCTCCTGCGCTGAGTCTTGCTGGAGGGGATTGTCTTCGGCACTCTCTAGAGTATTATTGTCTCCTGTGCCGGAATCTCCATTCTTGCTGTGGCGGGATTTAGAGCGGCGCCGCTGATGCCGGCGTTTGGGCTGCTTCTTTAAAGAGTATGCCTCCGCTGTTTCTTCGCCATCCCCGTCTTTTGGGGTGTCCACCATGTATATGTCATATGACGAGGTGGTCTTCCAGTGCCCTGTAGGCGCTGGTTCCTGTTCGTCTCCGGCATCGTCGTCCATAGCGTCGATGTCTTCAGAGTCGTAGTCTAGCATGTCGGTTAGATCATCGACAGTGGCTACAAAGTGGGTGGTGGGTGGGCTCCGAATTTCTTCGTCATCCGTATCCCAACCATCCTGGCCATAATCCGGCCAAGACTCTCCTGATAATGAGAGATGCTTTAGTGAATTCAGGATATCGCCAAAAGGCGAGTATTGGAAGATGTCCGCGGCGGTGAATTCCATAACTGGCGCCCAATCCGGATCGATTGGTAGGGGCACGGGAGGTTCGGAGTCCGGCGAGGAGTCCGGCACCTCGAAATCACGAGTTTCGCAGGGGACAAGATTAGTGTTTGGCTCCATCGCCGTGGATGTTGAAGCCCCCGGGGCGGCGTCTATCCGCCGGCCCTTGATCTGGGCGATCGGCTCTGGGCTAATGGCCGAAGCGGATCCGTGTGCGGCCACCAAGGCACTGTTCAGTGGCAGAGCTAGATCATGCCCATCGTCACAGCGCGGCGCGCTTGGCTGTGGCTCGAGTCCGTCAAAGATCAAGTCTCCGCGGACATCGTCCGTGAAGTTTAAGCTTCCGAATCTGACCTGACGGCCAGGGGCGTAGCTTTCGATCTGCTCCAGATGGCCAAGTGAATTGGCCCGCAGTGCGAAGCCGCCGAATACGAAGATCTGTCCGGGGAGAAAAGTCTCACCCAGGACAGCGTTGTTGGTTGAAGATGCCATCGAGCCTATCGGTGACGACACAGAGGAACTCTCAATGAAAGCACCAATGTCGGTGTCAAAACCGGCGGATCTCGGGTAGGGGGTCCCGAACTGTGCGTCTAGGCGGATGGTAACAGGAGACGAGGGACACGATGTTTTTACCCAGGTTCGGGCCCTCTCGATGGAGGTAAAACCCTACGTCCTGCTTCATTAATATTGATGATATGGGTAGTACAAGAGTAGATCTACCACGAGATCAAGGAGGCTAAACCCTAGAAGCTAGCCTATGGTATGATTGTTGTAATGTATGTTGTCCTACGGACTAAAGCCCTCCGGTTTATATAGACACCGGAGGAGGCTAGGGTTACACAGAGTCGGTTACAATGGTAGGAGATCTACATATCCGTATCGCCAAGCTTGCCTTCCACGCCAAGGAAATTCCCATCCGGACACGGGACGGAGTCTTCAATCTTGTATCTTCGTAGTCTTGGAGTCCGGCGGACGATGATAGTCCGGCTGTCCGGACACCCCCTAGTCCAGGACTCCCTCAATGAGCAAAACAAGTTAAGCATGGCATTGATGCAAAATGCACCCAAACATCAAGCAAACACACCAAAACAAGGATGCAACATGATAATATGAAGCTACATGCAAAATCAAGCAAGTTTCATATAGAGCACACTCAAAACGGAGCAACGGTTCAACACATGCACACTATACAAGTCATACCAACAATCTGTCCAAAACAGCAACTAGGCATCTTGCAAGCATCAAAACAACATGCTACAGCACCCCAACATAATAACAAAAGGCATGGTCATGAAGTACAGGTAAAGCATAACAAGACATGAACACTGAGCTATCTCCAGAAACAATAGAACATGCTCAAAAGGACATGGGAAGATTGCAAATAATAACAGTTTCAGACTTATCAGGAAATAACATCAGGTTGCAATGTTCAGAGCTATCAAACAACATGTTACAGGAACTTATAATGGCAAACAAAGGCATGGCATGATACTACTAAATGCATAGATCAAAAGACCCTTACTGACAATGAGCCAAAAAGGCACAGAAAATATGATGGCACCCATGTAAACATGGCAAGTTATATGACAGATTCATACATTGCAGGAACAACAATAAGTAGGCATGTTTGTGAGCTTGAACCACTCACCACAGAGCAATACATGGCATGGCAAGGCAACCAACAGCAAGAAGACATGTTTGTGAAGCTATACATGGCAAGAGCAAGGTCATAGGAAGCATGGATCACTATGAAAGCACATGGCCAAAACTGAACTTCATGTTAACAGGTTGACAGCAACATTATTTAGCAAGTTTGGAGCAAGATTACAACAAGTTACAGGAGGCTATAATTGGAACCAAGGGCACGAATGGATAGAGCTTGACATGTAGATCAAAACATGTTTATAGAACATCTCCAGATTATGCATAGTATGATTAGTAGAAGCATGTTTACATAGCAACAAAATATAACAGAATCTGTCAAGAAAACAGCAACAGCAAGTGCCCTACTTAACAAGCTCAATGCACTCACTACACAAGTCACAAAAATACATGGTTGGCACCACTGGAAAGATGGCATAGCATAGATCAAAACACATGTAGACATCAAACTCATAGGATGCACACTTCAAACATGGCAAAAATGACAAATGAGCAAGTTATAACAGTTTCAGCAGATTAACATCAACATGCACTCTTCCAACAGCATTTCGGGCATCAAGATGAGCTCAAATGAAAATGATGCAATGGAATGAAATGAAGTACTCGTTGAGGCGAACAATTTGACATATTACATGCGCAAAACGGAGCTACGGATGCAGAGATATGATGGCATGAACATGGTATGATTATGCAAACATTTCGGGACTTAGGCGAATCGGGGAAGGGGAAAAAGTCAACCTCCGTAGCACGGATTTCGAGGACGACCGGAGACTGGCCGGAGACGGGGCCGGAGGTGGCCGGGGAGGCGCGGGGAGGTGGCCCCGGACCGGATCCGGCCGGATCCGGCCGGCGGAGGGCGAGGGAGGCGCGCGGAGAGGCGCGGGGCGAGTGGCGGCGCGGCGCCGGAGCTCGTGGCCGGCGCGACCATGGCAGGCGACGACGGAGGAGGAGGCGCAGGCGGCGGAGGGTCTCGGCGGCGCGGGGCGCCCACGGGGGAGGCGGCGGCGGCGCCGGCGGGCGCCTTGCTGGCGGCAACCGGCGACGGAGGAGGCTGGGCGGCGGCGCGGACGACGGCGGGGCTCGGGAGGCGCGCCAGCGGGCGGGCAGGTGAGGCGGCGGCGCGGGGCCGACCCGGGCCCCGATGGGCTGCGGCGACGGATGCCTCGGGCCCGGGCGGGTCCGAGATGGGCCTCGAGGGCCGCGGCGAAGTGGGGCGCGGGCGTGGGCGACGTGGCGCGACGCCACTGGCCGGGAGCGGCGGCGGGGTGACGTGTCGCCCCGGGATTGGTCCGGGCGACGTGGAGGCTGGACATGTCAGGCGGGGATGGACATGTCCGGCGGCGCGAGGAAGACGAAGCTAGGTTTGGACTGCGGGAATTTCGGGGGAGGCCACATATATATAGGTAGAGGGAGCTAGGAGAGTCCAAATGAGGTGCGGTTTTCGGCCACGCCATGGTGATCGAACGACCGAGAGCATGGAGGCGAGTTAGATGGGTTTTGGGCCACTTTGGAAGGGGTGTTGGGCTGCAACAAAAGAGGCTTTACGGTTACCCGGTTAACCGTTGGAGTACCAAACGACCTCCAAATGGCACGAAACTTGACAGGCGGTCTACCGGTGCTATACCAAGGCCACTTGGCAAACCTCGGTCCACTCCGAGGACGTTTAGCACCCGCACAAGAGAAGAGGTCAAAAGGGACCGCCGGATGACATAGGAGAGCCGGATTGCAAAACGGACAACGGGGAAAATGCTCGGATGCATGAGACGAACACGTATGCAAAATGAAATGCACATGATGACCTGATATGAAATGCATATGATGACATGGCAAAGATGGCGAATAACTGGCAGACACCTGGCGCATCGAATCCGGGGCGTTACAACACTCCTCCACTAACAAGAGATCTCGTCCCGAGATCTTAGGACCGAGACGGAAGGGAAAAAAGGGATGAGGTGAAACAAGAACTCAAGAGAAGAAGCAAAGAATCGAGAGCACTCGAGAAGAAGAAAGGAACGACGAGAATGACGAGAATCTAAAGCTCACGGAATCAGATAGACTACGAAACCACTCGTTCTAACCGGAGTGGTTAGAATGAGAAAAGAAACGAATAAGTCTGAAAGGATTTAGGCAGCACTTCGGCTGAAACATGGGGAAATAGAACACGAGTTTGATAGGATGGACTGATACTTGATGAAGACATGACACAAAACCTCCAGAAAGAATTAAAAGAGTTGAATGAAAAGAACGGATAAGGATATGACAACTTGTGGCATGAATGAAATTGAAAGCATCTTTAGAAGGAAGGTTGAACGGAGTTGTTGAGTATGGAGCGCAGCGCGGTGAGTTCCTCTGCCGCTAAGGCTTCGGATAGTGCCTCGAGGGCTAGTGCGGCTGTCTTGTTTTCGGCGCGGAGTGCTATGTCCGGATCACTAGTGAGAGTGATTATTCCGCTGGGCCCAGGCATTTTAAGCTTCATGTACCCGTAATGAGGTATTGCTTGAAAAATTGTGAATGCCTCTCGTCCTAATATGGCGTGATACCCACTGCTGAACGGGGCCACCTGGAACGTGACTTCTTCGGATCTGTAATTGTCCGGAGAGCCGAACACCACATCGAGTGTGATTTTTCTGGTGCAGCGCGCTTCCCGGCTAGGGATTATTCCTCTAATGGTTGTGCTGCTTCGCTCAATACGGCTCCAATCGATTTCCATTTTTCGCAGAGTTTCCTCATAAATGAGGTTTAGTCCGCTGCCGCCATCCATGAGGACTTTTGTCAGTCGAAAGCCGTCCACTATGGGACTAAGTACCAGTGCGGCTGGGGCTTTGGTTGTTCGGAATGTGGGCTCGTCGCTGGCATTGAAAGTAATAGCTGTGTCGCTCCATGGATTTGCTGTTGCTACTTGGTAGACTTCGGCGAGTTCGCGGATTGTTCGTTTTTGCATATTATTTGATGTGAAAGTCTCGAAGACTGTTGATACCGTGCTGGTATTGTTGGAGTGGTTTCCCGGAGCTAGGAGCTCTTCGCCACTTTTGGCCACCTGCTGTAATATCCAACATGCTCGAAGGCTATGTGTTGGGACGGCTCCCTCTATACTGTGAAGTTTACAGGGTCCATTGAGCCATCCCTCCAGTACGGTTCCGTTTCCCTTATTGGGTTTTTGTTTTTTCGTTTTTGCATCTGGGGCCTGAGTATAAGGCACCCTTTTACTGCGGACTGGGTTTGGGACCGGATTATCCCAAAATTGATTTTCGGTCTTCTGGAAACTCTCCATCGCACAGTACTTTCGCACAATGGATGCCAGATCGGTGAAGCGCGTAATTTTGCGACGATCAATGGCGTTTAGTATTCCCTTGTCCGTGCAGTTATTGCAGAAAATTGATATTGCGTTTTCCTCTCGGCAGTCCTTTATCCTGTCCATAACCAGGAGGAATCTGGCCCAGTAGTGATGTACTGTCTCAGTAGGCTCTTGCCATATTAGAGATAGATCGCATATGTCTGGGCGGGTGGGTGGAATAAAATCCGGATCCCTGCCCATCTTGAGGCTCAAAGGCCAAGGAGTTTCCGAATTCGGAAGTTTGGTCTGCTGGACGCAATCCAGCGAGTCCGGGGCGATGCATGATTTTAAGTTCAATGCTCGATTGACGTCCGTCTCTCCGCGGGAATCCGACATGGAGGGTTCGGGAATCCGGACACGAATTGTCTTCAACACTAGCAAAGAGTTGTCGTATTGTCCCTCTACCACTGCGACGTGGTGGGTGGCCTGGGGAGAGTTAATCTCTCTCAGATCGGTTTTAAGCCCAATCTGGTTGTAGTCCGTAGCGACTCCCAGGGTGGCGATGCGATCCAAGAGCTCGTTAACAGACGAGAGCTCAATTGGCTCTAACTGTTCGGCAGCTTTAGGGCTGACGCGAAGATTGCTTCCGACGACTTGAGAAGTCATTGCCGAAGCGGCGGCCGGACAGGCGGTCATAAGAAAACCACCAAGCCGGATAGTTTGGCCGGCGGCCAAGGCCCCTCCGGCGAAAACACCGTCTTTGAAGACGGGTGGAGGCATCCGCTCTATCGGTGACGACATAGAGGAACTCTCAATGAAAGCACCAATGTCGGTGTCAAAACTGGCGGATCTCGGGTAGGGGGTCCCGAACTGTGCGTCTAGGCGGATGGTAACAAGAGACGAGGGATACAATGTTTTTACCCAGGTTCGGGCCCTCTCGATGGAGGTAAAACCCTACTTCCTGCTTGATTAATATTGATGATATGGGTAGTACAAGAGTAGATCTACCACGAGATCAAGGAGGCTAAACCCTAGAAGCTAGCCTATGGTATGATTGTTGAGATGTATGTTGTCCTACGGACTAAAGCCCTCCGGTTTATATAGACACCGGAGGAGGCTAGGGTTACACAGAGTCGGTTACAATGGTAGGAGATCTACATATCCGTATTGCCAAGCTTGCCTTCCACGCCAAGGAAAGTACCATCCGGACACGAGCCGGAGTCCTCAATCTTCTATCTTCGTAGTCTGGGAGTCCGGCGGATATTGATAGTCCGGCTGTCCGGACACCCCCTAGTCTAGGACTCCCTCAGTAGGAATGGAATATCTTGGCCTCAACACAGGATTAGGTGGTTTTCTCTCAGAAAATGTATGCTGGAAGTGTAGGTTCATTCTGATGGCTCTCTCCATGAATGAAGAGTGGGTGGAGGGGTATATATAGCCTCAACACAAAATCTAACCATTACACACAACTTGCCAATCTCGGTGGGACCGAATTGAGAAAATCGGCCGGACCGATTCAGCAAATCTAGTGACCGTTAGGATTTTCGGTGGGACCGACATGCAACTCGGTAGGACCGATATGGTTAGGGTTAGGGCATAACGTAATCTCGGTGAGACCGATTACACAAACTCGGTGGGACCGATTTTGGTAATAAGCTAACCAGAGAGTTGGTCAGGCAAACTCGGTGAGACCGATTACACAAACTCGGTGGGACCGATTTTGGTAATAAGCTAACCAGAGAGTTTGCATTGCAATCTCGGTAGTACCGATTACTCAAACTCGGTGAGACCGATTTTGGTAATGGACATACACAGAGAGATTACAATCCCATCTCGGTGAGACTGAGATCCCTATCGGTGTGACCGATTTGCCTAGGGTTTGTGGCAGTGGCTAAGACATCTGAACTCGGTGGCGCCGGATGGAAAGAATTGGTAGGGCCGAGTTAGACTTTTTGGTTTAGGACATATGTGGATGTGAGAAAGTAGTTGAGGGATTTGGAGCATATCACTAAGTACTTTGAGCAAATAAGCCATTAGGCAACACCTCATCCCCTCTTGATAGTATTGGCTTTTCCTATAGACCAATGTGATCTTGGATCACTAAAATATAAAATGTAGAGTCTGGATCTTGGAGCTGGAGCCAATCCTTTGTCCTCAGCATCTTGAAGGGGTTCCACATCCTTTAGCCCATGCCACTCCATTGTTGAACTTGTCTGAAACATACTAAGTAGAAGTGTTAGTCCAACAAGAGATATGTTGACATTAATTACCAAAATCACCCAGGGATCACTTGTGCTTTCCGTCTCCCCCTTTTTGGTAATTGATGACAACATACATCAAAGCTTTAAATAAGGATATGGAGAATAACAAGTAAAGCTTTTGTAACATCCCAAATTTTCAATTTGGAATGTTATACATTAGATCATCATTTCATATCATATTTATTGCATTTTGGCTCGATCCTAGAAATTCTACGCAACTCAAGGACCCACGGAGAGAGTTGGGGATTTCGTTATTTTCATATTTGAGTTTTCTCAAATTTTGAAAATAGGATCATTTGATTTTATTTATTTTTTTCTTCAATTATTTCTATTATAAAAATATGAGAGAGGGAATAAAATGACTTTCTCAAAATAAAGAAATATTGAGGATTTGATAATAAAATCAAATAAGATTTTATTTTGGAGTTTATTGCTATTTTATTTGAATTTAGAAAATAGGTGTTTTTCAAAATTGCATTTAGGTCCCAAATAAATGTTCATCTTGTCTGGCTTGATTTTAGAAGCCGGGGAAAATTTATTTCGCGATTTTTGGAGTCTGTTTAGTATTTATTTTATTTGTTTTTCTGCGCAAAAGTATTTAAAAAAATAACCGACCTACCGGGCCGTGTCCGCCTAGGACTCTAGGCCCGGACGGCCTTATAAGCCGGGGGAGCCGCCCCGCAGCCCACCCCGAAACCCTAGCCGCGCCAGAGCCCCGCCGCCGCCGCGGCCCGCGCTCGACGCCGCCCGACGCCGCCGCTGCGGACGCCGCCGCCGCCCGACGCTGCCGCCCCGCCACCGCTGGAGCCGCCGCCTGGTTCGCCGGACCCGCCGGAGGTAGCCACCACCGCCGCCGCGGTTTTCGAGAGAATACCGTCGGTTTTCTTTTAGAACCCAGTTTATTTTTATTTTTTATATAGATCGGTTTTATTTTTTCGGTTTAGTTTATTTAATGGAGGTTGGTCCGTACGTTCATTTTAACGAACGGTTTTTGTCATTTAGTAGCAGACAGTGAACGTTCGTTCGTTAGCCTGTTCATCCGGTTTTTTCTTTTTCTCGGATTTTTCCGCGATTATTTCTGCTCGCGATTTCTGATCCGATTTTCGTTTTAGTATAACTTTTCGCTCGTTTATTGGAATCAGGCGATTCAAGCGCCTAGAGTTTCGTCTCGAAACCCTCTTTCCGTTTAACCAACTCAAACAAGTTTTTGCTACTATAAAATTTGACTTAGGTCCAGGTTAGTAAAGGAAGCTTGTTTCTTTCGCCGTTTGAGTTTCGTTGCTTCGTTTGATTTGATTCTTTTTGCAAACCGGAGTTCTTAAGTTGAACTTTATGGTTAGATCTCTTAGTTGAGTTTTACCTGTGCATTAGATGAGTGCTTATTGTATGCTTGTTTGTTTGCGATAGAGTACCCGAAGTGCACCGCTTGCTACTTCGAATCTCTAGGTTTCCCGGATCATCAGCAAGGCAAGTAACACTTTGATCATACCTCTTTACTACCCAGTTTTATTGCATTAGATCAATCCTCAAACAATTGCATGATTAGGATCTGATTAACATGTGGTTTTTGGGAAGTAGATGAGGTAGAACCTATTACCAGTTTATTATCAAACCTTTGGGAGTTACTTCTACGTTTGCTTATATTGCCATGCTATGTTAGTAGATGTGGATTGGGTGAGTGTTTCCATGACATATTTGAGATTGTTCAATTAATGGTTTACTTAAGGTGGCAAGTTAAATTCACATCTGGGTGGATTGAGGCACCTAGGGAACCCAGTGTTGTCTGTATTTTTGGAAATCCCGGGGTACCGTGTGATTCTCCTATGGACCGCCACCCAGGCTCAAAGGGATCATGAGATTATTTATGCTAGAAACTTCCGTGTGCAGCCGCAAGCTACTATGGGCTCTAGCATAGTTGATTAAGTTGCGTGAGCTCTTGAAGAGGTAGACTAGCAGATGTAGGGGATGTAGGTTGGTATGGTCTACCCGGAGTAGAGAGTTAATGCTTCTGAAAGACTGTGTCTCGGTCATCCGTTTCTCAAACACCATGTAGTGCGAGAAATCGAGCAGAGGAGATCGTGTCTTGCGGGGAAAAGTGTGCAAACCTCTGCACAGTGTATAAACTAATCATGGTTAGCCGTGTCCCCGGTTATGGACGTTTTGACTATCTAGTACTTGGATTATCATGTGAATCTCATCATGTTACTTAATTAAATTTTGTTGGGTTTAATGATGATGCTTAATTGGGATTGAGTGGGAGTACCCTTCTTAATGTTCAACAACCACCATGATAGTTAAATAAAATTTATTCCTTTGTAGTAGGGAAAAATTGGCTTTATGCAAAACTGTAACCCTAGAGCTTTTCCACCAACCATATATGCATGTAGTGATAGCATTATTCTGTTCATTACTCTCTATGTGTTACATTGCCAGCATATTCCATGTGTTGACCCGTTTCGGGCTGCAACGTTCATGTTGCAAACTTTTCAAACGACGAGTAAGGTGCCTTAGGTCGTGGTTCTATACTCAGTGATGCCGTTGGAGTTGATGGACTCGCTTATCTTCCAAGCCTTCTGCTATTATCGTTATTAGATGGCCTTAAGCCATATTTATTGTAATAAGTTCTCTTTTGAGACATTCGATGCAATAAGTGTGTGATTGCTACTCTGTCATAAATCCTTCATGTACTGTGCGTGTCAGCATTACCGATCTAGGGATGACACTGATGCACTGAGATCAGACTGTTTGAGGTCCGGTCGCTACAAGATGGTATCAGAGCACACATTGACTGTAGATCACTACTCTCTCTTCTCATTTCTGACTCCTCATCTTTTCTACCCTTTTAGGATGGCGGATGCAAGGAACAAGTTCACACAACCGGATGAAGATACACCCTTTGGACGCCACTTGAAGGAAGTCACTAGATACCTGAACATCGGAGTACCAAGCTTCACCGGGACCTACATCGCCACTTTACCCGAAGAGGAGCGTTGAATGATTCAAGTTCAAGCTCCAGGAAGACCGTTCATGCCAGTCACCGAGCCCATAGAGTTTTCCTTTGATGCACCAACCTGGAGTCTAGGAAAGAGCATGGCAGCTCACATCACCATGGGACGCATTGGAGAAGTTTACCACAAGGATCTCAAGGATACTATCTATCAGATTTGTGGGCGCCGAGATGATCAATGGGAGATGATCAGCACCAGGAAGGATACACTACTAGGGAAAAGCCTATACACAGAATCTTATCAGCAGCGCTCTTCAAAATAACTCGCTGCTGCTAACTAGCAGTAGCGCGCACAGACGAAACTCGCTGCTGAGACAAATATAGAAGTAGCGCGTCCACTCAAAGACGCGCTGCTGCTATAATTCCTACGAGGCCGCCGCGAGGCTAGTTATAGCAGCAACGCGTTATAGCGACGCGCGCTGCTGCTACGTAGCATAGTAGCAACGCATTTCTCAGATAAGCGCTACTGCTAAGTTTCCTACAAAAATTTAGTCCCACCTCACTCCGTGAAGAGAGTTTCTACCACCTTAAATATGTTACTTCTCAAAATTTGACAAGCACTTGATCTTCATTGAACTCTATGTGTAGAATTTGTGGCTGCAATATGAGTCTTCACCTGTTCCTAAACCAGTGAGGACTCATATTGACAAATCAGATTGTACACAAAAAGGTCGTTGATGATCAATGTGTTTTTGATATATTGAACACAGTCTATTTTTACATGCTGGCACGTAGCAGTAGCGCTTTATTGTGAAAGGCGTTGCTGCTAGATAGCTTAGCAGTAGCGTCTTTTCCTAAAGCGCGCTACTGCTAAGCCATTCATCTCCCCATCTCCTCCATTCCGATCCACTCAGACACATAGCCACTCAATCCTCTCCGATCCGACTGCGACGCGCGCCGGTCCACTCCCGTCGCCCCTCCTCCGTCTGCACCGCGCGCTGTCACCTCCTCCTTCTTGCTGGACTCGGTACCGGACTCCTCCTCCGTCCTCCCTCTCCACTCGCCGCTGGCCGGCCCCTCCTCGCTCCGCCTTCCTCCTCCGTCCTCCCTGAACTGGCCGCGCCGGCCGGCCCCTCCTCGCTCCGCCTTCCTCCTCCGTCCTCCCTCAACTGGCCGCGCTGGCCGGTCCCTCCTCGCTCCGCCTTCCTCCTCCATCCTACTCTCTTCTACCTCGTCGGGTCGCCCCTCCTTCTCCCTCCTGCTCATATGCAACATTTTGATTTAGTTGATATAATTTAGTTGATTTAGTAGGCTAGTTGATTTAGTTGACTTAGAACATTTTGATTTAGTTGATTTAGTAGGCTAATTCATTTAGTTAATTTAGTTGACTTAGAACATTTTGATTTAGTTGATTTAGTAGGCTAGTTGATTTAGTTGACTTGGAACATTTTGATTTAGTTGATTTAGTAGGCTAATTCATTTAGTTAATTTAGTTGACTTAGAACATTTTGATTTAGTTGATTTAGTAGGCTAGTTCATTTACTCGATTTAGAACATTTTGATTTAGTTGATTTATTAGGCTAGTTGATTTAGTTGATTTAGAACATTTTGATTTAGTTGATTTAGTGGGCTAG
>NC_041385.1:213289236-213323887 GCF_002162155.2 Triticum dicoccoides | reverse complement strand
CTAGTTCATTTAGTTGATTTAGAACATTTTGATTTAGTTGATTTATTAGGCTAGTTGATTTAGTTGATTTAGAACATTTTGATTTAGTTGATTTAGTAGGCTAGTTGATTTAGTTGACTTAGAACATTTTGATTTAGTTGATTTAGTAGGCTAGTTGATTTAGTTGACTTAGAACATTTTGATTTAGTTGATTTAGTAGGCTAGTTGATTTAGTTGACTTAGAACATTTTGATTTAGTTGATTTAGTAGGCCAGTTGATTTGGTTCACTTAGAACATTTTGATCTAGTTGATCATTAATCCTTTGCTCATATTGCTTTAGGATGAATGGTGCCACCACCACCACCACTATGTTGACTGTGCAAGTCAAGATGCGCCAGCAGCCTTGCAACTGGCAAGCTGTTCAGCATCTACTTCCAGCCGAGTTTTCATCATGCGGCGGTAAGAAATTAGATGAAATGTAATAACTATTTTATTTTTAGTTTTGGCATTACTGCATTGTGTCATTTTGCTTATTTTACACAGATCGTCCCATGCAATGTGAGGTTGAAATTCAACAAGCTGACAGGAGACATTGTGACATTTGAGGCTCCAGGGGGGGGGTACACTATGGAGGTCGACAAAGGATGAAATATGTCGTAGATTGGAGATGGATGGGTCCGTTTCGTCACTCGCATGCATCTTACTGGTGGTGAGTTGATCAGCTTCAACTTCCGAGCAGAAAGACCCAAGCTAGCTGTCATTTATCTCAACCTGGTGGAAGATGATGAAGATGACGAAGATGATGAAGATGATGAAGATAATGAGGACCCACTCGATGAAGATGATGAGGACCCACTTCATGAAGCCATCGTAGCTCAAAGAACAAGGCTGAGTGAGGAGGAGGTGTCCAACCTGTGGGACATAATTCCGCCATGTGCTGACTTTGTCAGGGTGCCATTCGTGACCCGCTTGACAAATACCATGGTTGATCGACATGACATGGTATGTTATACTTAGAAATGCAAATTAATAGTGTGAATTACTTAGTGTACAGTCCAATGATATGGTATGTTGTGTGGAATCTAGTCGATGATATGTTTTAGTGTAGAGTTCGATCACATGCTTATTAATTGATATGTTTTTCTTATTCAGAAATTGGCAAAGAGCATATCTGTGAGTTATGGTATCGAGCCTGATGAAGAAGGCTCAGATGGACTACGCCTTACTTCAAGGGGCTCCGTCACAACCTGTACTTACCGCGTGGACACGGACGGTCGCACACACTTAAACTCGGTTGGGTGGAAGAAATTCCTCGATGGCAAGAATCCTCGTGTTGGACAGGCCATCCTAATTACTATCAGGAACACCAACCGCCCAGGCTTGAGGATGATGATTGTCTTCGATATCATCTAGAACTACATATGTGTCTGTGGCTATATCATCTAGAACTACATATGTGTGTGTGGCTATATCATCTAGAACTACATATGATGATCGTCATCGATATCATCTAGAACTACATATGATGATGGCCGTTGATATGACCTTGTACTGCTTGAGGATGCATGTTGGCTATGCATGAAATTGTTATCTAGTACTCCCTTCGTTCCAAATTACTCGTCGTGGTTTGAACTAAAACCACGACGAGTAATTTGGAACGAAGGGAGTACTACCTAGTAATGGTTTATGAATTTGATATCTACTAGCAGTACCTAGTATCTAGTATCTGAAAGGAGAACTGAAAGGGAAAGGGGTAATGGGAAAATGATGAAAGATATAGCAGTAGCGAGGGATGGCGAAATCGCTACAGCTAGTTAATAGTAGCGCGTTCAAAAAAAGCGTTGCTGATATCGTCAACAGTAGTAGCGCGAGTTAGGGCCGCGCTACTACTATGAGTTAGCTGTAGCGCCTTATTAGTATAGCAGCCACCCGCGCTTCTGCTAGCCTCAAAACCCACGCTACTACTAGGGTTTTCCCTAGTAGTGATAGATCAATTGCATCTTTCATCCAGGAGTTAAACCAGCACATTCGATGCCAGGAGAACCAGATGTGTGTAGGCATGATAGACCTGAAGAAGGCGATGACCAAGATCACGGAGCTGGAGGAAGAACTCAAGTCTACGCGCGATGGATACGAGGAGGAAATGACGACACTCGTGGAGAAGAATGATGATCTGAAGAAGAAGCTAAAAGTATTCGTGGGAATTCCCGCGACTGGAGGAGAAGACGATGATTGCACTTGCCCGGAGAACTACATCATCATCGACAACACCGACTCGGACCCAGACGATAGTGATGATGACTATGTTGATGAAGCTGGAGCAGATATCATGGAGTTTTCGACCGAGCAGTTTTTCTAGTCGACCAACATGACAGTAGTAGAATTCCCCATGTATATAGTATAGTCTGAGCACTTTTGTAATGATAGTTAGATCGTTGTATGCCCTTGTTTGAATTGATTGAAGTGATATTGTTTGCTTTTGTCTCATGTGCATATGTGTAGTGTTTTCTCTCTAGACCTCATTCTATTCTATATTCTCATCTTTTCTAAACCCTCAGATGCCTCCGAGACATGACAATGGAATTGCTTTCCCACCGGAGCTCACCCAGTTGATCCAGCAGCAGAATGCATTGATGCAGATACTAGTCTAGAATCAAAATCAGGGGACCAACAACAACAACCCACCACCACCACCACCTGTTGATCAGTTAGCCCATTTCTTGAGGTTGAATCCGCCGGTGTTCTCCAGTAGCACCAAGCCGATAGTTGCAGATGATTGGCTCCACAAGATGGGAAGGGAGTTGACCACTGCAGGATGCACATATGCGGAGAAGGTGCGTTTTACCGCACATCAGCTTGATGGACCCACAACATCATGGTGGGAGAATTTCACAGCCACTTATCTTATCGACAATATCACATGGGATCAGTTTAGCAGGCTTTCCGTACTGCCCATGTTTCAGCAGGAGCAATGGCCATGAAGAAGCATGAGTTTCACAACCTGCGCCAGGGAGGACGTACTGTTGGCCAGTATGTGGATGACTTTAGTAAGCTAGCACGTTATGCCCCAGATAACGTTGCTACGGATGCAGCTAAGCAGGAGAAGTTTCTGGAAGGACTGAATGATGAGCTGAGCATGCAGTTGATGGTAGCAACCTTCAACAACTACCAGGAGTTGGTAGATAGAGCTCTTATGATTGAAGGGAAGCAGCAGTAGATTGACAGCCACAGGAGGAAGTATGGACAAGGGAAGTACAATTCCGGAGCTCAGCAGAAGCCTCGTTTTACCCTGAACTCGGGAGGACATTTTCAGCATACCCATGGAGGAGGTAGTTTGCACAACCGTAGTGGCCCCAAGAATGGTAATGGGAATGGAGGAAGCAACGGACAGAACCACACCAACCCATCAACACCAGCCAAGAGGGATCTGAGCCACATCAGCTGTTACAAATGCTAGAAGACTGGACATTATGCCACAGAATGTCCTGAAGCGAAAAATGGAAACTGTAATGAAAGTTCTCGGAAGAATCCCAATCCTTTCCACAAAGGACAGGTGAACCATGTTAGCGTGGAGGAGGTTGAAGCCCAGCCAGATGCAGTAATAGGTAAGTTTTTGATTAAGTCATTTACTGCAATCGTTCTTTTTGATACTAGTGCATCGCATTCATACATATCAAGGGGATTTGTGGATAAGTATAACCTGCCAACCCAAGCCCTTAGGTCACCCATGTTAGTAACCTCGCCAGGAGTAGAGTATATGGCTAGTCTATGGTGTGATCGGTTACCATTAAGGGTTGGTAACTACGTGTTTCCCTCAGACCTAATAGTACTGGAATCGCAAGGACTGGATGTGATATTAGGCATGGATTGGTTATCAAAGTATGGAGGGAACATTGAATGTGCCAGTAAGTCGATTTTGCTTACCACACCAGAAGGAAGAAGGATCAAGTATATATCCCGGCATGTGCCGAAGAGGTCTCAAGTGAATTCCTTATCAGGAGTTGTACAGGAAGAAGTACCAGTGGTGAAGGATTTTCCAGACGTATTTCCAGAGGAGTTGCCAGGCATGCCACCGGATAGAGACATTGAGGTTTTGATTGAGCTTTTCCCAGCCACCGAGCCGATATCTAAGAGACCGTACAGGATGCCCGCAAAGGATTTGGAGGAAATTAAGAAGAAGATTAAGGAGTTACTGGATAAAGGCTATATTCGCCCAAGTTCTTCACCTTGGGGATCGCCGGTGCTTCTAGTGAAGAAGAAGGATGGATCATTGAGAATGGTTGTTGATTATCGAGGATTGAATGAGCTGACAATCAAAAACAAGTACCCACTACCGATGATCAATGACTTGTTTGATCGATTGCAAGGAGCTAAGGTATTTTCCAAGATCGATCTGCGATCAGGATACCACCAGTTGAAGATTCGAGAGCAGGATATACCCAAGACGGCTTTTACCACAAGGTACGGGCTGTACGAGTATATCGTTATGTCATTTAGTCTGACTAACGCACCTGCCTATTTCATGAACATGATGAACAATGTGTTTATGGAGTTTCTGGATAAGTTCGTCGTGGTGTTCATTGATGATATTTTGGTCTACTCAAAGAATGAAGAGGAGCATAAGGAGCATTTGCGCTTGGTATTGGAGAAGCTCAGAGAACATCAGTTGTATGCCAAGTTCAGCAAATGTGAGTTTTGTTTGAAGGAAGTTGGATTTCTCGGACATGTTATATCCGGAGAAGGGATCGCAGTAGACCCCACCAAAGTTGTCACCGTGAAAAATTGGGAAGCCCCAACAACAGTTGGAAAGATCCATAGTTTCTCGGACTCGCAGGATACTACCGGAGGTTCATTGAAAATTTCTTGAAGATTGCAAAGCCCATGACGGGGTTGTTGAAAAAGGATACCAAGTTCAAATGGACTAAGGAATGTGAGGCCAGTTTCCAGGAGTTGAAGAAACATTTGGTTACATCACCAGTGTTGATTCTGCCTGATCAGCGCAAGGATATGAAGTATATTGCGGCGCTTCTCGTCGAGGACTTGGAGCAGTGCTTATGCAGGAAGGAAGAGTTGTTTCGTATGCCTCATGACAGCTTAAGCCTCATGAGTTGAATTATGCTACGCATGATTTGGAGTTAGCAGCCGTAGTGCATGCTTTGAAGACATGGAGACATTTTCTCATCGGAAACCATTGTGAGGTGTACACGGATCACAAGAGTTTGAAGTATATCTTCACATAGAAGGAGTTGAATCTCATGCAAAGGAGATGGTTGGAGCTCATCAAGGATTATGATCTGAGATTGCATTATCACCCCGGAAAGGTTAACATAGTAGCCGATGCGTTGAGCCGCAAGAGCCATGTCAACACACTCATGACCGGAGAGTTACCAAAGGAGTTAGCCGAGGACCTTCGCGAACTATGCTTGGAGATAGTTCCGAGAGGCTATGTAGTAGCATTGGAGATTTAGTCTACTTTGATGGATAAGATCAGAGAACCCCAGAAGACTGACAAGGAGATTGCCGAGATAAAGGAGAAAATGAGTAAAGGAAAAGCTAAGGGATTTCGTGAGGATGAGCACGATACCTTATGGTTTGAGGACCGCATTTATGTGCCTAATGACCCGGAGATCAGGAAGTTGATTCTGCAAGAGGCCCATGATTCACCGTATTCGATTCAACAAGGAAATACCAAGATGTATTTGGATTTGAAGGATATTTTCTGGTGGATCGGAATGAAGAAGTATATTGTGGAATACGTAGTAGTATGTGATGTATGTCATAGAGTGAAGGCAGAGCATCAGAAGCCAGCAGGATTGCTACAGCCATTGCCGATACCCGAATGGAAGTGGGATAAGCTAGGCATGGATTTTATCACGGGATGGCCTAGGACTCGTTCAGGCTATGACTCCATATGGGTTGTAGTCGATCGTTTGACGAAGGTAGCTCATTTCATTCCAGTGAAGACCACCTGCACCAGTGCTAAGTTGGCAAAGATCTACATGACCAGGATTGTATGTCTACATGGAGTTCCGAGGAGCATTGTATCAGATAGAGGAATCCAGTTTACCTCAAAGTTCAGGAATCAGTTGCACGAAACTTTGGGTACAAGGCTAGAGTTCAGTACAACTTTTCATCCGCAGACAGATGGACAGACCGAGAGAGTCAATCAGATTTTGGAGGATATGCTGAGAGCTTGTGCGCTAGATTATGGATCTAGTTGGGACAACAATTTGCCATATGTAGAGTTCTCTTACAACAACAGTTATCAATCTAGCTTGAAGATGGCCCCTTTCGAAGCCTTGTACGGAAGGAGGTGCAGGACCCCATTATCGTGGGATGAAGTTAGAGACCGACATTTATTTGGACAGGATTTGATTAAGGAGTCTGAACAGAAGGTGAAGTTGATTCATGATAGGCTCAAAGTAGCCCAGTCCAGGCAGAAGAGCTACGCAGATTCTAAACGTAAGGAGACCTTTTACGAAATCGGAGACCGAGTTTATCTTCGTGTATCTCCACTTCGAGGAGTTAAGCACTTTGGAGTTAAGGGGAAATTAGCACCACTTTTAGTGGGACCATACAAAGTTTTGGAGCGTATGGGAGAAGTTGCCTACAACTTGGAATTTCCCAAAGGATTGTCGGGAGTTCACGATGTGTTCCACGTTTCCCAGTTGAAGAAGTGCCACGCAGAGATGGCTGATATACTGCTGAGAGATACAATGCCACTGGAAGCGATTCAGCTAGACAGTGATTGGACCTATGAGGAGAAACCAGTCAAGATTCTCCAGTATGCCAGCTGAGTCACCCGCAGCAAGGTTATCAAGTTTTTCAAGGTTCAGTGGTGCCACCACACCGAGGACGAAGCCACCTGGGAGCGAGAGGAAGATCTACTGAAGGACCACCCTCACCTATTTTCTAGCCAACCCGAATCTCGAGGGCGAGATTCATCTTAAGGGGGGTAGGTTTGTAACATCCCAAATTTTCAATTTGGAATGTTATACATTAGATCATCATTTCAAATCATATTTATTGCATTTTGGCTCGATCCTAGAAATTCTACGCAACTCAAGGACCCACGGAGAGAGTTGGGGCTTTTGTTGTTTTCATATTTGAGTTTTCTCAAATTTTGAAAATAGGATCAATTGATTTCATTTATTTTTTTCTTCAATTATTTTTATTATAAAAATATGAGTGAGGGAATAAAATGACTTTCCCAAAATAAAGAAATATTGAGGATTTGATAATAAAATCAAATAAGATTTTATTTTGGAGTTTATTGCTATTTTATTTGAATTTAGGAAAAATGCGCATTTTTCAAATTTGCATTTAGGTCCCAAATAAATGTTCATCTTGTCCGACTTGATTTTAGAAGCCGGGGAAGATTTATTTCGGGATTTTTGGAGTCCGTTTAGTATTTCTTTTATTTGTTTTTCTTGGCAAAAGTATTTAAAAAAACTAATCGACCTACCGGGCCGTGTCCGCCTGGGACTCTAGGCCCGGCCGGCCTTATAAGCCGGGGGGGCGCCCCGCAGCCCACCCCGAAACCCTAGCCGCGCCCGAGCCCCGCCGCCCGCGCTCGACGCCGGCCGACATCGCCGCCGCCTGATCCCGCCGCCCCGCCGCCGCCGGAGCCGCCGCCTCATTCGCCGGACCCGCCGGAGGTAACCACTGCCGCCGCCGCGGTTTTCGAGAGAAAACTGTCGGTTTTCTTTTAGAAACCCGGTTTATTTTTATTTTTTATATAGATTGGTTTTATTTTTTTACCGATTTTAGTTTATTAAACGGATGTTCGTCCGTACGTTCGTTTTAACGAACGGTTTTCAGCGTTTAGCTGCAGACAGCGAACGTTCGTTCGTTAGCCTGTTCGTCCGTTTTTTTCTTTTTCTCGGATTTTTCCGCGATTATTTCTGATCGCGATTTCTGGTCCGATTTTCGTTTTAGTATAACTTTTCATTCGTTGATCGGAATCAGGCACTTCAAGCGCCTAGAGTTTCGTCTCAAAACCCTCTTTCCGTTTAACCAACTCAAACAAGTTTTTGCTACTGTAAAATTTGACTTAGGTCCAAATTAGTAAACGAAGCTTGTTTCTTTCGCCGTTTGAGTTTCTTTGCTTCGGTTGATTTGATTCTTTTTGCAAACCGGAGTTCTTAAGTTGAACTTTCTGGTTAGATCTCTTAGTTGAGCTTTACCTATGCATTAGATGAGTGCTTATTGTATGTTGTTTGTTTGCGATAGAGTACACGGAGTGCGCTTGTTGCTACTTCGAATCTCTAGGTTTCCCGGATCATCAGCAAGGCAAGTAACACTTTGATCATACCTCTTTACTACCCAGTTTTATTGCATTAGATCAATCCTCAAACAATTGCATGATTAGGATCTAATTAACATGTGGGTTTTGGGAAGTAGATGAGGTAGAACCTATTACCTGTTTATTATCAAACCTTTGGGAGTTACTACTACGTTTGCTTATATTGCCATGCTATGATAGTAGACGTGGACTGGGTGAGTGTTTCCATGATAGATTTGAGATTGTTCAATTAGTGGTTTACTTAAGGTGGCAACTTAAATTCACATCTGGGTGGATTGAGGCACGTGGGGAACCCAGTGTTGTCTGTATTTTTGGAAATCCCGGGGTACCGTGTGATTCTCCTATGGACCGCCACCCAGGATCAAAGGGATCATGAGATTATTCATGCTAGAAACTTTCGTGTGCAGCTGCAAGCTACTATGGGCTCTAGCATAGTTGATTAGGTTGCGTGAGCTCTTGAGGAGGTAGACTAGCAGATGTAGGGGATGTAGGTTGGTACGGTCTACCCGGAGTAGAGAGTTAATGCTTCTGAAAGACTGTGTCTCGGTCATCCCTTTCTCAAACACCATGTAGTGCGAGAAATCAAGCGGAGGAGATCGAGTCTTGCGGGGAAAAGTGCACAAACCTCTGAAGAGTGTAGAAACTAATCATGGTTAGCTGTGTCCCCGGTTATGGACGTTTTGAGTATCTAGTACTTGGATTATCATGTGAATCTCATCATGTTACTTAATTAAATTTTGTTGGGTTTAATGATGATGCTTAATTGGGATTGAGTTGGAGTACCCTTCTCAATGTTCAACAACCACCATGATAGTTAAATAAAATTTATTCCTTTGGAGTAGGGAAAAATTGGCTTTATGTAAAACTGTAACCACAAAGCTTTTCCACCAGCCATATATGCATGTAGTGATAGCATTATTTTGTTCATTACTTTATGTGTTACATTGCCAGCATATTCCATGTGCTGACCCGTTTCGGGCTGCAACGTTCATGTTGCAGACTTTTCAGACGACGAGTAAGGTGCCTTAGGTCGTGGTTCTATACTCAGTGATGTCGTTGGAGTTGATGGACTCGCTTAACTTCCAAGCCTTCCGCTGTTATCGTTATTATATGGCCTTAAGCCATATTTGTTGTAATATGTTCTCTTTTGAGACATTCGATGTAATAAGTGTGTGATTGCTACTCTGTTATAAATCCTTCAAGTACTGTGCGTGTCAGCATTACCGATCCAGGGATGACACTGATGCACAGATATCAGACTGTTTGAGGTCTGGTCGCTACAGCTTTGGAAAGATATGTAACATGCATAGGCTCCCCCTACATGTATGCAATCATGTGAATATGGAATATAGAAGCATGTGAGAGCATAACCATGATAGAGTAGGCAAGTGTTACATGTATCTTGGCTATATGCATCAGAGCAACATATGTGAATATGGGAAATGTACCTTCATGCTCATGAGTCCTTCTTGCAAACAGTATGTACATCAAAAAGAATTCCTCATACACATGATTGTGATGCATATACTTACCTTGTGGTCTTGAGTTGGCTTAGGTTGGAATGAACCTGTGAAAATAAGGTTAGATAACACAGATGCACCTACTAGCTAGAGCAAACAGATAGAAGCCACAAGAGTACCAAGACTGGGATGACATGTAGAGAGTGAGTACTAAGTACCACATTTAACATAGACATGTCCCCAAAGGTAAAGATGTGCAATGAATTTAAAGAATTTCTTTCCCTTGGATGTCTTGATCCCCCTAAATCTAGCATGGGATACTGGGAGAAGATAGGGAATAGAAAATCAGAGCTCAAAGAAACAAATGAACAGAGCTAATGCAAATAAGCACATATGAACATGTCTTTCCCCTCAATAAGACATGTGGCATCTCTCCTCTTGAACACCAAGCATCTGGGATCGTTGAAGATTACTCTCTCCTTGAGTATTCTCTCCCCCTAGAGATATGATTAAGCTTTGATGTGATCTCTCTCTCCCCCTTTGACATCAATTTCCAAGAAGGGCCTTCTGGAATTTGTTGTCAATGGGTTTGGTCCTTGAGTCACAGCACAAAGCACTAAGGTAACTGTGATGCTTGTAGAGGACAAGATTCATTGAGTGGAGCTGGATCAAGAGTAATGCAGGAATAAATGGCAAAATGTCTTTCCTACAGTGAAATCGGTGGCACCGAGTGGTATGCTTCGGTTGCACCAAAATAATTTGGTTAGTCCGAAAACAAGAGACCGGTGTGACTGAGTTCATCACAGAGAAAACACTTATCACTTCAGCTCACTAGACAAGTAAGATCTCACAAGGATTTGCAAGGAATTATCTGAAAGATTTGCAATGAATTGGATGCAGGGAATGCAGAACAAATAGAAGAGAAAAGAAATCTAGATGAAGTTTTTTTTTGATTTGAAAGGGGAAACAAATATGCATGAGACAAATGCAAGAGCACAAAAAAGAACACAAGAGAACTTCATCTAGAAATGGTCGGCAACAAAGTCACCTATGTTAGAGTACATTGACTTAGAGTCAAGTGAGATCACTCGATCATCGGTCATACTCATCGTTTGAGCTCAAAATGGGGTTACCATTTTTCTTTAAGCATCTTGATGTATTCACATCTTGTCGAGTTGCTTTGACTCATGACTTGGAGTAAAGCTTCTCTAAGATGGAATAACATACCTTGGGTGGTGGTGTTGTTTGTGATCATGTAGTTGAACTTGTGTGGGTTGCTCAAGGTTGATGTAGCTCATCAAGAGTTGGGAGCACCACTTGGAATTTGAGTTCATCTACCTACATGGGTTAGTTTTTGCAAGGAATAGCACTTGTGTATCCAAAATGACAATCATGAAATTCAACATAGACTTTGTCCAAGGATATGTTTGAGTGGTTTTGTGCTTCCTTGTCTTCAACCACCATTGTGTAGAGACTTGGTGATGTAGAGATTGCTAAAGATATGAGTGAGTTGCAATCTCATAGATTTAGATTCATCCAAGTACCTACACGGGTTAGATAACATGCAAGGTGCAAATATATCCAAGACATAAGATTATCATCATAAGAGAAATATCAAGGATTACTCATAAGCTCATGCCTTGCATGTATCCATTGGAGTTCCTACTCCAAGTTTGAGGCATCAATGATGTTCAATTCACCTCTTAACCTGCAAAACACTTTCTCATCAAGTGGCTTAGTGAAAATATCCGCTAATTGTTTTTCGGTGCGAACATGCTTAAGATTAATGTCCCCTTTGGCAACATGATCTCGAATGAAATGATGATGAACTTCAATATGCTTAGTTCGAGAGTGTTGCACGGGATTGTGAGCAATCTTGATAGCACTTTCATTGTCACAAAGTAATGGAACATGTTTGACATATATCCCATATTCTTTAAGAGTTTGGGTCATCCAAAGTAATTGAGCACAACATGAACCAGCGGCAATGTATTCCGCTTCGGTGGTGGATAAGGATACCGAGTTTTGTTTCTTGGAAGACCAAGACACAAGAGATCTACCAAGAAATTTACAAGTACCTGAAGTGAACTTTCTATCAACCTTGTCACCGGCATAGTCCGAGTCGGAGTAGCCAACAAGATCGAAAGAGGCCCTCTTTGGATACCAAATGCCAAAATTTGGTGTATGGATTAAGTATCTCACTATACTTTTCACGGCCTTAAGATGACATTCTTTAGGTGCAGCTTGATATCGTGCACACATGCACACACTTAGCATGATATCGGGACGTGAAGCACATAGATATAACAATGAACCAATCATAGAGCGATAAACCTTTTGATCAACCGGTTCACCATCTTTGGTCAAATCAAGATGTCCACTGGTAGGCGTGGGTGTAGTCATACCTTTGCATTCTTGCATATTGAACTTCTTGAATAAGTCCTTACTGTACTTCGTTTGAGAAACAAAGGTCCCTTCCTTAGTTCGCTTGATTTGCAAACCAAGAAAGAATTTGAGTTCACTCATCATAGACATCGCAAACTTCTCCGAAATGAGGGTTAGTAGAACCAAATATAATATCATCAACATAGATTTGGCATACAAATAGTTCTCCGTTGATCCTCTTAGTAAAAAGAGTAGAATCTATTTTCCCAATTTCAAAGCCTTTTTCAATAAGGAACTTGGTCAAGCATTTATACCACGCTCTAGGAGCTTGTTTAAGACCATAAAGAGCTTTGTGCAGTTTGTAAACATGATCAGGTTTCTTAGGATTAACAAAGCCGGGAGGTTGTTTAACATAAACTTCCTCCTCTATTTCACCATTAAGGAAAGCACTTTTAATGTCCATTTGGTACAAGGTGATATCATGGTGATTAGCATAGGCAAGTAAGATGCGAATGGACTCAAGTCTGGCAACGGGAGCATAAGTCTCACCATAGTCCATACCTTCGACTTGTGTGTAGCCTTGGGCGACAAAACGTGCTTTGTTGCGAACTACTTGTCCATCTTCATATTGCTTGTTGCGAAACACCCATTTGGTACCGATGATGTTGTGGTTGTTGTTGGGCTTCTCAACCAATGTCCAAACCTGATTACCTGACTGACAAGTGCTGCAAAGTCTATCCTTATCAAATATGACATCATTAACACCAAGGATATGATTTCCTTTAATAAGCTTGTCAAGGTTTTGCATGCCAAGATGACCTAATCATATATGCCATAACCAACCTTTAGAAGATTTAGCAATAAAGCAAGTTCTAGGTTGAGACTTTTTAGTGAAATCAACAATGTATAGATCACCTCTACGTACACAGGTAAAGACCATTTTATGATTATCTCTTCGAAACACTTGGCAATCTACTTCAGTAAATAGGACATTGAAACCGAAATCAGCAAGTCTAGATAGTGAAAGTAAGTTGTAGCCAAGAGATTCAACGAGGATGACATTTTGTATGGAGCTATCATGTGATATGGCCACCTTACCGAGGCCAACCACCTTACCCTTTGAGTTATCACCAAAAGTGACATACTTTCGAGGACCATCGTTTTCAGCAAGCTCACGAAACATATCTTTATCTCCGGTCATGTGATCGGTACATCCACTATCAAGAACCCATTCCTTTCCTCCTGCCATATATCCCCGAATATTTGCCATAAGACCAAAGTGTCTCATTGCATCATCAAGATCAAAGTCACTATCATCATCCTCATCATAGTATCCATGTTCAACTTCGTCATGTGGTGGATCAAATCCTAGAGAGGGTGATTCGTTAGAGTGAGTTTGGCAATGATCTTGTTTATGAATTTTTATAGCTTCGGAAATAATATCACTAAAAATTCCAATGTCTCCTTTGGCACGCATAAGGCTTGTAAGCTCAAATAGACAATTGTCAGGACCCCGACTCAATGCCACATCGATCTAGCATGTAACACCTCATATCACTTTGCGGCCTCACGCACGGTATTCCCACGGGTGTCGCCTTACCTTTGCCCGTGACCGTTTGTGCCTTTTGGCACATGTATATGATAGTATCGCTAGCATCCATATGATAATGAGCCCGGGCTGACATGGCTAGTCGTAAACCCAAAGTGGCACAAACTTACAGGGACAGGCATCCATGACCCAGCATCAAACGTGTCAGTCATCAGAGAGTGGATCCAGGCTGTAGCACTGGGCTAGTAGGACTCCGGTGAACCGGGCTGTAGCGGGCTAACAGGACTCCGGTATTCATCGCGTGACATTTCCCCGAGGGGACAGACACAGGAACGAAGAAGGACACATGCCGGCCAGCCTAAGTGTTCCGGAGCAGTAGCAAGCTACCATGGCTCAGTGGAAACACTAGGAGACATTTCCCGGTAAGAGACGCTACTAAGGATAAACAACTAGATAGTCAGATCCCACACATACCAAGCATTTCAATAACATGCACACTATATGCTCGATATGTGCAAATACAACATGGCATCACAACATGACTCTACAACTCAAGTATTTATTCAATAGGCTCCGAGGAGCGAGATATTACAAACATGGGTCTCATAACCCAACATTCAGAGCATACAAGTCAAAGCACAAGCGGAAGCTTAACTTGTCTGATTACAGACAACTATAAATGAAAAAGGCTGAAAAGCCTAACTATCTACCAGATCCTGCCGAGGGCACAGGATCGTAGCTGAAGTAACAAGCTAAACGTCGAAGTCCATGCGGAACTACTAGTGAGACGGAAGTCTCTGCAAAAACGTAAAATAGGCAAACGTGAGTACAAATGTACCCAGCAAGACTTACGTCAGAACTAACTACACATGCATCATTATCAACAAAGGGGATGGTGGGGTTTAACTCCAGCAAGCCAGCTTTGACTCGGTGGCTATCCTGAACTACGACTGCAAGTAACTCTTTTGACGTGGCGCACACGAGTCCACATATTCACCATATCAATACTCCACTATGGATCCGCTCCCGTCTCCCTACGAGAACGCCATCCATAGCACTCACGCTTATCTTGCGTATTTTAGAGTATCCACTTTCACTTGTCTATGAACTATGCAAGGGGTCCAAGTTTCCATATCCGAGGAATCCGGCTATTCGAATAGATAATGATAACCCTGCAGGGGTGTACTTCTTCACACACGCTCTCTCCACTTATCGCCCTGTACACGTCATGTACCTCGGCAATCTTCAAGCGGAAGCCGGGCGAGGGAGTCAGCCACGACCTGACTAACCACGCAAGTCTCTCGTCCAGGTTTATCGCCTATTCGGGTTCCATCCGCAAGGAGATACGGCCGGGGTGTTGCTCACGGCCCCAAACGATGTGTGCAGGGTTCCCAAGCCCACCATCCGGGTACCACTTGGTACATCGTGCCACTGTGCCTAGTCTGTCCCAAGCCCACCTGTACCGGGTGCCACTTGGTAGACTACTAACACTACCTAAAAACACCAGAAACTAGTTGCAACTCCTGGACAGAGATCGAGTTGATTAATAAGTCGAGAGGGGCACTTAAGCATTCCAATGTGTGGTAGTAGCTGTTCATGGATCACAAACACAGAACTCAGTTCCTAAGGACGGCTTCAATGAGACAACCCACCATGTACTCCTACATGGCCTCTCACCGCTACCTTTACCAAATCGTGTTCACACACTTAGCTTTCAACAGTAGGACATGTTCACACACCTCCAATTCATCCCCGATGAATCAGACCTAACACAACTCTAAGCAATAGCAGGCATGACAAACAAGCATGAATGAGTAGGCACATCAGGGCTCAAGCAACTCCTACTCATGCTAGTGGGTTTCATCTATTTACTGTGGCAATGACAGGTCATGCAGAGGAAAGGGGTTCAACTACCGCAACATGTAACAATTGAAACGTTGTTGTCCTAATGCAGTAAAAGAGAGCAGGAGCGAGAGAGTGGGATTGTATCGGAATGAACAAGGGGGTTTTGCTTGCCTGGCACTTCTGAAGATAATATAGCTCTTCGTCGGTGTCATCAATCTCATCGTCGAACCCACGTCTATCAAGAGGGAACAACCATCGGCAAACACAGAAAGAACACAATCAACACATGGCGATATGCAGCAATATGATGCATGCTATGACATGGCAATATGAATGTGTTTTGGGCTAATGCAAGCTAGAACAGATTGAAATGAGTCCATCTGAACCAAAGATTCAAATGCAAACCCATTTTATGACGTCATATTAGTGCATTAACTTGTTTCACCTAAACAGCAAGGTTATTTTGTTCCAACATGCATGAAACCAGTACATATGGATAGAATGGATTTTTCTGATAATTTTTCATATATAATTTGTTTGATTTGGAGCTACGGTTGATTTTATATGATTTTTAGAAGTTAGCACTATTTTTTGAAATTTCCTGAATAAGAATAAACTCAGAAAAAGGAGTTACTGCGTCAGCACTGCGTCACTGTGACGTCAGCTGGTCAACAGGGTCGCCCAGAGTCAAACTGACCAGTGGGACCTACTGGTCAGTGACACACCGCTGGCATGAGTCACTAACGTGTGGGGCCTGTCAAAGGCCACGCCAGCAAGTCAAACTGACGTGTGGGACTAGCTGGGTTAATAACTAATCTAAACATAACATTAAGTTAAACTAAACAGGCACTGGGCCCACATGGCAGTGGCTCTAGGGGGTTTTAGCAGGGTCATTAGCACTACTTAAGCCAGCGCCACGTCAGCTCGCCGGAGCTTGGTCGGCGGCGACCAAAAACGCTGTGGAGTTTCGCCGGAGTTGCTCTGGTTTCTCGTGCGGGTCACCGTTTGGCGCACTAGGGGCACCAGGAGGAAGCCCTCACTCGGACGCATCGAGCAGAGGCAGTAGCAGGGCGCAGGGTGGCCGGAGCTCGTCGGAGCAGAGCTCGTGGCGGCGCCAGAGTTCGGGCGGAGAGGAAAAGAGGGCTACGGTGCACGGCAGGGCGACGGAGTGTGTGCGTTAGGCTCCTGAGGATGCACTGAATGCGGTGGTGCACTAGGACGCGTGCTTGCACGGCCGTAGCCACGACGGCGACATGGCCGGCGGCGAGGAGCGCTCGGGCTCGAAGGGGGCGGTGGCTACGCGGCGTAATCGAGCACGGGAGGTAGGGGGCTAGGTAGAGGAGCTCACGAAGGATCCAGAGAGCTGGTCGGTGGCCTTGGGGAAGCGCGGACAGTGGCGAACAACGGTGGCGATCTCTGGTGGACGAGGTTGAAGAAGATGATGCCGAGGACGAAGCAGGGCTTCCCGGCTCGCTTGGCTCGGTGCAGAAGGCATAGGCGACAGTGGCGGAGCCTCTGGCATGTCGAGGTTGCGAGGGGAGAATGGTGGCCACGGCGAACAGCGAGGGTGGCGACGAGCTCCGCTCGGATGTGGCGCACGAGAGAGCAGAGGAGGGAAGGGGTCCAAGGGAGAGAGGGGAGAGGAGCGAGGGGCCATGGGGAGACGATCCCAGCGTCGTGCTGGCCAGGGAGGGGCCAGGTAGGCAGCTGTGTGCCTGCGCGCACGAGCGCTGTGCACTACTTCCCCTCTGCCTTCTGGCAAGAGGAGGAAGACAACTGGCAGGGGAGGTGGCTGGGCTGGGCCGACTTCAGCAGCAGGCCGCACAGGTAGGCGCCAGGTAATCTCTCCCTCTCTTTTGTTAATGTTTTTTTCTATTTCTCTGTAACTTCTGGGCTTTATTAAAAATAGGAGAGCGTTTCCAAAAACCCTGAAGATAATTGTGGGCTCTGGTTGGAATATTCCCAATAGCCCTCACTTAAGTTCAGAATTTAATTGAGCATTTAAAATGTTATATAGCAATTTAATGCCCAATTGCAAATAGCATAAGATTTAATCTAGTGACCCAAATCTATCCTAGAAAGATGTAAACCATTTTTATCAGAGGTTTTTAGACCAAGACAAAGATGATGAACATTTTTGAAGGCCATTTCAGGATCATTGAAAAATATTTTTAGTAACCCTAGTTAGATTAAGTGGTGCTGGGGGTTTTTGCCATCCCCATTTCAATTTTCTTAGGAATTTAAACATGATGACATGATGAGCAAGCAAAGACAAGCAAGGGCTAATCTGGGGCTGTGACAGCTCACCCCCACTAAACAAGAATCTCGTCCCAAGATTCAAGATGTGAGGTAAGAAGACAGAGGGAACACTAGCTAACACGAACTTGTCGATCCAATTGCCCTTCCCGAAGATGCTGGTTCATTGCTCCAATTGATCTTGACGTCCTTGCTTTCGAGATCTTCATCCAACACGATGGCGACAGAAAGAAACTCTATAGAAAACGATCTCCTCGAAGATCAAACACTCAAGATCAACTCGTGGAATGAGATGTTGAAACATCTCGAGTTGAGACACAAAACACATCGAGAGGGATGGAAGAACAAACAACGAGGTTTGATTTGGTGGGCAACAATTCCACGCTTAGAGAGATGGTGGATGGTGCCAAGGTGGGGAGGAAATAATTGCCATGTTTCCATAACGGGGCACCTTGGGGAAGGTGACTCATAGAGTTATTACCTTAATTGGCAAAAAGAATTACTTTTGATATCTAGATCATTGAACCTCTTTATACCAGCCTAAGGCAATCACAATCGAACGTTTGGCGGAGTTCAAAGAAATGGCATATCCGGATTCGAATGGATGATGTGGACTACCTTGTTGAGGACAATGCAATGGATGATTTTTGCTTATCACCAGAATGGATGGGACCCATGGTAGGACCGCTTTTGAAGATGATCCTGAACAACAATTGCTAGGGTACTAGCTGGGAACATAATGCAAATGGTGGGAATGTTTCAACCATGATATCTGCCTGAGATTCAGATCTGGTTGGTAACAGGATAATGCAGACTCATCGGGTCTAGAAAGAAAAATGAAAGTTTGCAACACAAATCGACGGGATGACGTTGCGAGATTCTCGGGAGATGAACTACGATAGAAAGCTCCAAAATATGAGCTGGTTCTGCTACAAACCTGTGAATGCGTTGTCCAAGACAAGCATGACCACATGGTAGTCTTATAATAAAACACTACCGAGTTCCGGTTGGAAACCATCATCGCGGATAACGAAGTCCTTGCATAAGTCATATGAATAGCTCTTATGAAGGAACTTCTTCTCCTTGAACAAATCAGTTAGTGGCTTGGTGTGCTAGGGACACATATGGAATGAAGGTTGCAAGTCTCCAAACCATAGAATACTTTGCACAAATGCATGACTGACTTGAGATGGTACCAGGGGGAACAAAAACAATCTTTCTCGAACTCACGGCGGCAACTTGCACCAAATGCACGTGGATCAGAGAAAGTCACTTCTTTCATCCAACATATTCTTCACGAATGGGACATGAAGATAATGCTTATAAAAGTTTCCAACACTAGGTTGATGTTCAACATGATTCATTGGGGAGACAAAATGCTGCTGATGGGCTCAACAACACCTCATCAGAATTTCCATATCACTGGACTTCCACCATCATGTGAACACAGTGATAGCATTGGTCAGACCAAAAGATGTAATGGTGTATGCCCGAGGGACAACCGCGAGTAAGACAACATTACGAACATCATTGGTTCTGATTTGACTTGACAATAGCCCATACTCAAGTCAAAGGATTGATAAGACAATAGGTCCAACAACTGATCATAGGGACCAATCGATGAAGATATCATCTTCCTTCAACACACACTACACAAGAATATCCCTTTGGAACAAACTAGGTTAGGCAAGATTTTATCTTCCAACTCTCCAAGTTGTTGTCTAGCTCAACCAACTAGCTCAGGGATATCCAACACAGATTCTTGGAGAATGGGTGGTTTAGAGGAAAAACCAATATGATCACGAACTCAACATAACGGTCAGGTGACAACCTGGTAACACTTCCAAGAAGATTTTCGGAACATCACGAACCACCGATATGTCTCTAAGCTCGAGAACAATCTTGCGTTTCAAGGCAAGACGACATGATCAGAAGAGTGAGGGATTGACACGCTCCTAACTCATTGATCGAAGAGTGCACCGGAATAAGGACTAGGTAGCACAGTCTATCTTAGAATGATGATTCAATAACTATCAGGCTAAGAGTGAAACTATTGTCCTTTAACTACCAAGCAACAAGGTTGCTAGGAGTATTGATTTCACACATCATGGTTCACTTGTTGGCATTCCGGTTACAATGACACGGGAACCGAGGAATGAACAATGATGGCAAGAAGTATTACTGCGTCAAGAATTCATAAGAGGTGGTGCAATTCTCATGACACTCTTGACATAAAGATGGTAACACTCCAAGGTAGAGCAGAGCAGAGGCTGGATTGGCGTTTTGATCTGCGAAATACAATTGCTTTGACCCAATCCTAGATATGGATGAAGTACTGGAGTTTGTTTCTCCTAGTCATTCCCGAATAGAATGGCTTGACGGGCCACAAGAATAATAGGAATCAATGAACACGATCGCACACATACTCTTGACTATCAATTGATAGACGAGGGTCAGAAAACGACTAAGGAGGGACAACTCAAAGGATCATATAATTTTTGAGTTGTGGATGCATAGATTAACATGTCGAACCAAATTCAACAGGTTTCTTCCAGATAACCCATGCAGAAAGGTTGAACTGGCAGAATCACAATTATGAATGGAGAACCCGTCAAGAGCACTCTGGTTGTGATCTTTTGGTTCAAAAGAACTTCTGCCATAAGCAGTTCATGGTAATTGGAAGAAAGAAATACCACGGACCTCGAGGACTAATGCAAAGGTTACTAATAACCTAAAGGAACTAGCAAACACTATCAACAGGAGGTAAGTAGAGTGAATCTCAGGTCCAAGAACCCAGGAGTAGAATACCTACTATTAAGTGGAATCACGGGATGCTTTCAAGAATGACGGCCAAAATCATCACACTGGGAACACAAAAACATGGCCATATTACCACGTGGTCATCTAAGATGCCTAGGGTCATAATACTAGTTCCAACATATATGTCAAGGCAAGAAGTACCTCAACAGACGATTAGTGTGCTTATTCTGACCAAAAGGACACCGTGAACACGAAGGAAGAATTTGCAAATGCATCAGATAGTTTAGAAACCTGGGATGACTCGGACAGCATAACGGCTGTAAATGCTCAAAAAGATTTGAGACATCATGCAAAATGGTGGCATAACAACTCAACAACATCATATCAAGGTTCCGAGGCCAGCTATGAATATACGGAAGTAATAGAAACTGAACTGGGGCTTAAAACCAACAATCTTAAAAGTCTATGGATTAGTAACACGTCATCCTAATAGATAGATGAGAAGGCCTAGTTCTTAATCCCCATAGATGAGAAGAGGTTGACTCAGATCAGAAGGCTATGAGGTATAAGGAGTAAAAAGAGCCTTACGTTCCCTTCCACAGTCAATTCCCTTACATAACTAAAGCATTTCTAGACACAACTTCGACCGGTCTGGCTTGGTAATCCTACAGGCAGTCAGGCTCTGATACCAAAGCTGTCAGGACCCCGACTCAATGCCACATCGATCTAGCATGTAACACCTCATATCACTTTGCGGCCTCACGCACGGTATTCCCATGGGTGTCGCCTTTCCTTTGCCCGTGACCGTTTGCACCTTTTGGCACACGTATATGATAGTATCGCTAGCATCCATATGATAATGAGCCCGGGCTGACATGGCTAGTCGTAAACCCAAAGTGGCACAAACTTACAGGGACAGGCATCCATGACCCAGCATCGAACGTGTCGGTCATCAGCGAGTGGATCCAGGCTGTAGCACTGGGCTAGCAGGACTCCAGTGAACCGGGCTGTAGCGGGCTAACAGGACTCCGGTATTCATCGTGTAACATTTCCCTGAGGGGACAGACACAGGAATGAAGAAGGACACATGCCGGCCAGCCTAAGTGTTCCGGAGCAGTAGCAAGCTACCATGGCTCAGTGGAAACACTAGGAGACATTTCCCGGTAAGAGACACTACTACGGACAAACAACTACATACTCAGATCCCACACATACCAAGCATTTCAATAACATACACACAATACGCTCGATATGTGCAAATACAACATGGCATCACAACATGACTCTACAACTCAAGTATTTATTCAATAGGCTCCAAGGAGCGAGATATTACAAACATGGGTCTCATAACCCAACATTCAGAGCATACAAGTCAAAGCACAAGCGGAAGCTTAACTTGTCTGAGTACAGCAGATTAGCCCTTGCTTGACTTTGCTTGCTCATCATGTCATCATGTTTAAATTCCTAAGAAAATTGAAATGGGGATGGCAGAAAACCCCAGCACCACTTAATCTAACTAGGGTTACTAAAATATTTTTCAATGATCCTGAAATGGCCTTCAAAAATGTTCATCATCTTTGTCTTGGTCTAAAAACCTTTGACAAAAATGGTTTACATCTTTCTAGGGCAGGTTTGGGTCACTGGAATAAAACTTATGCTATTTGCAATTGGGCATTAAATTGCTATATAAAATTTTAAATGCTCAATTAAATTCTGAACTTAAGTGAGGGCTGTTGGGAATATTCCAACCAGAGCCCACAATTATCTTCAGGGTTTTTGGAAACGCTCTGCTATTTTTAATAAAGCCTAGAAGTTACAGAGAAATAGAAAAAAACATTAACAAAAGAGAGGGAGAGATTACCTTGCGCCTACCTGTGCGGCCTGCTGCTGAAGCCGGCCCAGCCCAGCCACCTCCCCTGCCAGTTGTCTTCCTCCTCTTGCCAGAAGGCAGAGGGGAACTAGTGCACGACGCTCGTGCACGCAGGCAAGCAGCTGCCTGCCTGTCCCCTCCCTGGCCAGCGCAACGCTGGGATCGTCTCCCCGTGGCCCCTCGCTCCTCTCCCCTCTCTCCCCTGGACCCCTTCCCTCCTCTGCTCTCTCCCGCGCCACATCCGAGCGGAGCTCGTCGCCACCCTCGCTGTTCGCCGTGGCCACCATGCTCCCCTCGCCACCTCGACCTGCCAGAGGCTCCGCCACTGTCGCCTACGCCTTCTGCACCGAGCCAAGCGAGCCGGGAAGCCCTGCTTCATCCTCGGCATCGTCTTCTTCAAACTCGGCCACCGGAGATCGCCACCGTCGTTCGCCGCCGTCCGCGCTTCCCCAAGGCCGCCGACCAGCTCTCTGGATCCGTCGTGAGCTCCTCTACCTAGCACCCTACCTCCCATGCTCGATTATGCTGCGTAGCCACCGCCCCCTTAGAGCCCGAGCGCTCCTCGCCGCCGGCCATGTCACCGTCGTGGCTACGGCCCTGCAAGCACGCGTCCGAGCGCACCACCGCATTCAGTGCGTCCTCGGGAGCCTAATGCACGCACTCCGTCGCCCTGCCGTGCACCGTAGCCCTCTTTTCCTCTCCGCCCGAGCTCCGGCGCCGCCGCGAGCTCTGCTCCGGCGAGCTCCGGCCACCCTGCGCCCTGCTGCTACCTCTGCTCGATGCGGCCGAGCGAGGGCTTCCTCCTGGTGCCCCCAGTGCGCCAAACGGTGACCCGCACGAGAAACCCGAGCAACTCCGGCGAAACTCCGCAGCGTTTTTGGTCGCCGCCGACCAAGCTCCGGCGAGCTGACGTGGCGCTGGCTTAAGTAGTGCTAATGACCCTGCTAAAAGCCCCTAGAGCCACTGCCATGTGGGCCCAGTGCCTGTTTAGTTTAACTTAATGTTATGTTTAGATTAGTTATTAACCCAGCTGGTCCCACACGTCAGTTTGACTTGCTGACGTGGCCTTTGACCGGCCCCACACGTAAGTGACTCACGCTAGCGGTGTGTCACTGACCAGTAGGTCCCACTGGTCAGTTTGACTCTGGGCGACCCTGTTGACCAGCTGATGTCACAGTGACGCAGTGCTGACGCAGTAACTCCTTTTTCTGAGTTTATTCTTATTCAGGAAATTTCAAAAAATAGTGCTAACTTCTAAAAATCATATAAAATCAACCGTAGCTCCAAATCAAACAAATTATATATGAAAATTTATCAGAAAAATCCATTCTATCCATCTGTACTGGTTTCATGCCTGTTGGAACAAAATAACCTTGCTGTTCAGGTGAAACAAGTTAATGCACTAATATGACTTCATAAAATGGGTTTGCATTTGAATCTTTGGTTCAGATGGACTCATTTCAATCTGTTCTAGCTTGCATTAGCCCAAAACACATTCATATTGCCATGTCATAGCATGCATCATATTGCTGCATATCGCCATGTGTTGATTGTGTTCTTTCTGTGTTTGCCGATGGTTGTTCCCTCTCGATAGACGTGGGTTCGAAGATGAGATCGATGACACCGATGAAGAGCTATATTATCTTCAGAAGTGCCAGGCAAGCAAAACCCCCTTGTTCATTCGATACAATCCCACTCTCTCGCTCCTGCTCTCTTTTACTGCATTAGGACAACAACGTTTCAACTGTTACATGTTGCGGTAGTTGAACCCCTTTCCTCTGCATGACCTGTCATTGCCACAGTAAATAGATGAAACCCACTAGCATGAGTAGGAGTTGTTTGAGCCCTGATGTGCCTACTCATTCATGCTTGTTTGTCATGCCTGCTATTGCTTAGAGTTGTGTCAGGTCTGATTCATCGGGGATGAATTGGAGGTGTGTGAACATGTCCTACTGTTGAGAGCTAAGTGTGTGAACACGATTTGGTAAAGGTAGCGGTGAGAGGCCATGTAGGAGTACATGGTGGGTTGTCTCATTGAAGCCGTCCTTAGGAACTGAGTTCTGTGTTTGTGATCCATGAACAGCTACTACCACAAATTGGAATGCTTAAGTGCCCCTCTCGACTTATTAATCAACTCGATCTCTGACCAGGAGTTGCAACTAGTTTCTGGTGTTTGTAGGTAGTGTTAGTAGTCTACCAAGTGGCACCCGATACAGGTGGGCTTGGGACAGACTAGGCACAGTGGCACGGTGTACCAAGTGGCACCCGGATTGTGGGCTTGGGAACCCTGCACACATCGTTTGGGGCCGTGAGCGACACACCGGCCGGATCTCCTTGCGGATGGAACGCGAATAGGCGATAAACCTGGATGAGAGACTTGCGTGGTTAGTCAGGTCGTGGCCGACTCCCTCGCCCGGCTTCCGCTTGAAGGTTGCCTAGGTACATGACGTGTACAAGGCGATAAGTGGCGAGAGCGTGTTTGAAGAAGTACACCCCTGCAGGGTTATCATTATCTATTCGAATAGCCGGATTCCTCGGATATGGAAACTTGGACCCCTTGCATACTTCATAGACAAGTGAAAGTGGATACTCTAAAATACGCAAGATAAGCGTGAGTGCTATGGATGGCGTTCTCGTAGGGAGACGGGAGCGGATCCATAGTGGAGTATTGATATGGTGAATATGTGGACTCGTGTGCCACCTCAAAAGAGTTACTTGCAGTCGTAGTTCAGGATAGCCACCGAGTCAAAGATGGCTTGCTGCAGTTAAACCCCACCATCCCCTTTGTTGATAATGATGCATGTGTAGTTAGTTCTGACGTAAGTCTTGCTGGGTACATTTGTACTCACGTTTGCCTATTTTACGTTTTTGCAGAGACTTCCGTCTCACTAGTAGTTCCGTGTGGACTTCGACGTTTAGCTTGTTACCTCAGCTACGATCCTATGCCCTCGGCAGGATCTGGTAGATAGTTAGGCTTTTCAGCCTTTTTCATTTATAGTTGTCTGTACTCAGACAAGTTAAGCTTCCGCTTGTGCTTTGACTTGTATGCTCTGAATGTTGGGTTATGAGACCCATGTTTGTAATATGTCGCTCCTCGGAGCCTATTGAATAAATACTTGAGTTGTAGAGTCATGTTGTGATGCCATGTTGTATTTGCACATATCGAGCATATTGTGTGTATGTTATTGAAATGCTTGGTATGTGTGGGATCTGACTATCTAGTTGTTTATCCTTAGTAGCGTGTCTTACCGGGAAATGTCTCCTAGTGTTTCCACTGAGCCATGGTAGCTTGCTGCTGCTCCGGAACACTTAGGCTAGCCGGCATGTGTCCTTCTTCGTTCCTGTGTCTGTCCCCTCAGGGAAATGTCACGCGATGAATACCGGAATCCTGTTAGCCCGCTACAGCCCGGTTCACCGGAGTCCTGCTAGCCCAGTGCTACAGCCTGGATCCACTCGCTGATGACCGACAGGTTCGATGCTGGGTCATGGATGCCTGTCCCTGTAAGTTTGTGCCACTTTGGGTTTACGACTAGCCATGTCAGCCCGGGCTCATTATCATATGGATGCTAGCGATACTATCATATACGTGTGCCAAAAGGTGCAAACGGTCACGGGCAAAGGTAAGGCGACACCCGTGGGAATACCGTGCGTGAGGCCGCAAAGTGATATGAGGTGTTACATGCTAGATCGATGTGGCATTGAGTCGGGGTCCTGACAACAATCACCAAACATAGGATTATTGGAATTCATCTTACTCAAGGCAATAGACTTATGGACAATTTCATCTAGATTTTTCAAGGAATAATTTGGAAAACATTCCTCAAGAAATTTACATATAGTGTAGGCACACTTAAGAGTGGGCAAACATCCAATCAAGTTTCTAGGCAAGCCTCTAGTGATAAGTTCAACAGTTCTAAGATTGCGAATCATGTCAATTGACTCATCAAGAGTAGGATGCATAGGATCAACATGAGGTGCACAAGGGCTAGCAATGTACTTGTTCAAATGATATTGATTGAAAATCACAAGCATCTCATTCTTCCACTCATTAAAGTACTCTCCATCAAGTATAGGCACTCTATGTCTAAGACTCCCAATTGTAGACTCACCCATCTTCCTCCAATGGTGTTTAAACCAAAGCAATGCAGACCAAAGCTCTGATACCAATTGAAAGGATCGATAAGAGGTGTCTAGAGGGGGGTGATTAGACACTAAGTACCAAAAGTTACAGTTTTTAACTTCTTTAAGTTGAAGTGGAGTTTAGGCACAAGTTTAACACTCACAATACATATCAAGCAAGCATGCAATGAGTATATGAGCAGCGGAAAGTAAAGCATGCAACTTGCAAGAATGTAAAGGGAAGGTTTTGGAGGATTCAAACGCAATTGGAGACACGGATGTTTTTTTCGTTGTTTTGATAGGTGGTGCTATCAGACATCCACGTTGATGGAGACTTCAACCCACGAAGGGTAACGGTTGCACGAGTCCACGGAGGGCTCCACCCACGAAGGGTCAACGAAGAAGCAACCTTGTCTATCCCACCATGGCCGTCGCCCACGAAGGACTTGCCTCACTAGCAGTAGATCTTCATGAAGTAGGCGATCTCCTTGCCCTTACAAACTCCTTGGTTCACCTCCACAATCTTGTTGGAGGCTCCCAAGTGATACCTAGCCAATCTAGGAAACACCACTCTCGAAGAAGTAACAAATGGTGTGTTGATGATGAACTCCTTGCTCTTGTGCTTCAAATGATAGTCTCCCCAACACTCAACTCTCTCTCACAGGATTTGGATTTGGTGGAAAGAAGATTTGAGTGGAAAGCAACTTGGGAAGGCTAGAGATCAAGATTCATATGGTAGGAATGGAATATCTTGGCCTCAACACAAGAGTAGGTGGTTCTCTCTCAGAAAATGTATGCTGGAAGTGCAGGTTCGTTCTGATGGCTCTGTCCACGAATGAAGAGTGGGTGGAGGGGTATATATAGCCTCCACACAAAATCTAACCATTACACACAACTTGCCAATCTTGGTGGGACCATATTGAGAAACTCAGTCGGACCGATTTAGCCAATCTAGTGACCGTTAGGATTTTCGGTGGGACCGACATGCAACTCGGTAGGACCGATATGGTTAGGGTTAGGGCATAACGTAATCTCGGTGAGACCGATTACACAAACTCGGTGGGACCGATTTTGGTAATAAGCTAACCAGAGAGTTGGTCAGGCAAACTCGGTGACACCGATTACACAAACTCGGTGGGACTAATTTTGGTAATAAGCTAACCAGAGAGTTTGCATTGTAATCTTGGTAGTACTGATTGCTCAAACTCGGTGAGACCGATTTTGGTAATGGACATACACAGAGAGATTACAATCCCATCTCGGTGAGACCAAGATCCCTATCGGTGAGACGGATTTCCCTAGGGTTTGTGGCAGTGGCTAAGACATCTGGACTCGGTGGAGCCGGATGGAAAGAATCGGTAGGGCCGAGTTAGACGTTTTGGTTTAGGACATATGTGGATGTGAGAAAGTAGTTGAGGGCTTTGGAGCATATCACTAAGAACTTTGAGCAAATAAGCCATTAGGCAACACCTCATCCCCTCTTGATAGTATTGGCTTTTCCTATAGACTCAATGTGATCTTGGATCACTAAAATATAAAATGTAGAGTCTTGATCTTGGAGCTTGAGCCAATCCTTTGTCCTTAGCATCTTGAAGGGGTTCCACATCCTTTAGTCCATGCCAGTCCATTGTTGAACTTGTCTGAAACATACTAGGTAGAAGTGTTAGTCCAACAAGAGATATGTTGACATTAATTACCAAAATCACCCAGGAAGCACTTGTGCTTTCAACGGCCTTTTCAAACAGGGTTAACATCATGTTGGAAGTTTTATTCATGGTCGAAAATGGAACTACCAGCCAGTTAACATCATGCTTATCAACATTCATGCATAGCACATCTTCATATGATGCATAGTCAAAAAGATATGCTATTTTCAAAATGCCCACACAATGTCGAGTGTGCGAAACACAGAGAAAACGAGGGACGAAGTTTTGGCAAGTGTTGGACGTGGTGTGCGTACATGACAATGGGGACCCACATGTCAACAAAGGCAGAGGCAAAAAATTTGGAGATATTTTCCCTGCACAGGTGGAATCGAACCCGGGCGGAATAGCTGTCGGGTAGTGTCACTTGGCCACTAGGCTAGTTCAGTAGTTTCGTTAATAATATGGCACTTCCTCAGGTGGTCGGATCCCCTCCTGCGCCTTTGTGTGCTCGCCGCGACGCCGCTGTCTGCCGTTGTGAACACGCTGAACAAACAGAGGAATCTGGAGAGGACTGTACGAGGAGATGCGGATAGTCGGGACCCACCAGGTCTATGGCCGTACGCAAGCAAGTACCTCATCGGAAAAATACTTCCTCCTAATGTTATACTGACGTTGGGGCCCACGGGTTTGTCAACATAGTTACATTTTTTAGGTGCTTCAACGTAGTTATTATAGGAGATAAATTCACAACGAAGCCGGGAAGCTGGCAGTATCATTTAATATCACTGGGGAAGCAAGTATCAGCTAGGTTTTGGGATGCCCCGTCTAGGCTTTCTTTTTTAACATGCACAGCCCACGACCTCGGATGGGAGGTCCATAGACATGTTTGTATTTTCTTGAGGGCCGTCATGTATCGACCGGCCTATGGACCTCCCATCCGAGGCTTTATTTTTCCTGAAACATCGGCAGCCCAATTTATGTATTTTTTTTTAAGAACACGCAGAGGTCTGTTCTATTTTTCTATATAAGAATAGGAACGCCTGGTCCAACTTATGTTTCCCTTGTAACTATATTATATATATTTAAAGTATTTTATATGTTATTATATATTATTTTATTGTCATCATATATTTAACAGATACTTACATATGTAAGAAAACAATATCCCATCTCTTATTAACTTATAAAATTAATTTCTTAAAAATAAAATCCTCGATTGTTTTGGCACGAAAATCCTAGTGATTGTGTACAAAAGCTTGGTAGGATTTAAGGATGAATGTAATAATAATTCACTTATTATTTAAATATATTTATAACAAAATGCTCAGCCCCTGTTTATTTTTTGATAACATTGGTAGCCCAACCCCACATTATAATTAGAATCAGCCCAGCAAAATCGTGTATTTAGAGAAAGTGCAAATGGCCTGTAATTTTTTAGGAAAAAAATAAATGGGCTGCATGGACGCTACATTATTTGTTCACCCAGCCCAGCTAATGGACTGTAGTTCAAAAAAAAGATCAAATTGACTGTAAATTCTACCCCGCAAAAAAAAGACTATAAATTCTGAAAAAATGGGTTGAATACGTGCCACATTTTTGGAGGCTGAAATGTGGACCAATAGGTCGAAGCCAACCCAAGTCGTTGTCAACTTAGTCAACAAATGATTTTGACATTGTTAGCCGTTGGATTTACATCGAACGACCGACATCCATCTTCAATCTCTCGTCTTCTTCCTCCATCTCCTGCCTCCTACTGCTAGCAGCTCTACTTAGCACGCTTCACTGTGAAGTGCTACTCCAGCGTTGGTCAGGCCTTGCCTCCACCCCTCCACACCTCCTGTTCTTTTCCACCGACTGCCAAACCACACCGCACCAGAACCAGTTAACCCTCGTACACCTCTCCGTCTGTGACTCTACTCCCGCGTCTTCCCATCTCCGGCTCGTTGCTGTCCAGGGCCTCGCCGTCGTTCACCACCTTGGATGCGCTCAGCGCGGCGTGGTCAACGTGGTCAACTAACGACACCATCAGAAGTAGACTATGCATGGAGACGCTGACAGCTGGGTCCACGACCACACACAAGTAAATGCCTCCTTATTACATGCAAAATAATGATTCCTCCACCTGACATCTAGGACCCACCGGAAGGGCCTCTGTATTTCGTGAAAAAAACGTGCCCCCCGCTAACAGGTCAGACCCACCATCTATCTTCGTACGCAAGGAAGTGCCTCTTTATTACGCACAAAAAAATGAATACTCCCCCTGCCAGCTGGAACCCAGCATAGTGGGAGGCTGACTTGTGGGCCTACCAAGTTGACGGGGACGGAGGGCTTTGTCAATTTAGTCAATATGAACGATTCTAGCTCCATTTACCGTATGGTGTTCATCCAACGGCTGTAGTGCTTCTTCAACCTCTGGTCTTCTTGCTCCAGCCGACCAAACCAGCGCCGCTCGTGCCGCGTGCTCCTGCCTCCTTTGGACGACTGTGATGCTGTGGAGGCCTCACCGCCCCCTAATACTCCCACTGCTGCCCAGGCCATCTCTCTACTCACCCATACACCCTGTTAATCTGCGGCGATGGCAGCCTTACACCGCAGATGAACCAGTGAACCCTCGTATTCCTCTCCGCGCGGGCTTCCACTGTCACGTCTTCCCCGGCTCCGCATCCTCCCCTTCCTAGGCCTCGCCGCCGTCCACTGCCCTGGTGCTCTCGGCGCGGCGTGGTCAACGTGGTCAAGGAACGACTTCCATCGGACGTGGACTGTACGTGGAGAGGCTGACAGCTGGGTCCACGGCCGCAGCAAGGAAGTGCCTCCCTATTACGTGGAAAATAATGATTCCTCCACCTGACAGCAGGGACCCACCGGACGGGCCACCATATTTCACGAAAAAATGTTTCTCCCCTGACTGCTGGGACCCACCAGCTACATCGCACGCAAGGAAGTGCGTCCGGGCAAAAAAAAAATGATTCGCACCCCTGACTGCTGGGACCTACCAGCTACATCTTCACACGCAAGGAAGTGCCCGACAGTCGGAACCCACCTGGTCGAAGCGTACGTAGCGTTGTCATTCTGGTCGCGAACGTGTACGTACATACTAGTCGATGTAGAAGCGCGCACGTGTCGTATTAGAGGAGCACACGTGTCATAGCAGAGGCGCGCACGTAGCATGTACACGTACGTACAATGGCCAGGGTACAAGAAAGAAAATACGGCCACGTACGTACATACGGGCGGGGTCACGAACGCCTACTCGCGCATACGTACGGCCAGGGCTCGTGTACATGGCTGGGTCGGAACGGAGAAACAACGTCGTCGTCGTGTTCATGGGGAGCCAATCGGCTGGGTTAGAACGGAAAGTGTCATTGTGTTCATCGGGAGGGCTTGGACGGAACAGCCGATGGAAACGAGGCCTGGTGTACCGCACAACGGAGGAAATGGCCTTGTGTTCGACCGGCCATGTTCGAAACGGGATCCTGTTCGTCGGGAGGGGTCTGGCGTACGGCAAAACGGAGGAAACAGACATGTTTTGGACCCCCCAACGGTCAAAACGGGTTCCTATTGATCGGGAGGGGTGAGGCGTACCGTAAAACGGAGGAAATGGACTTCTGTTGGAGCGCTACGGTCGAAACGGGGGTCCTGTTCATCGGGAGGGGTGTGGCGTACCGCAAAATGGGAGGAAACGGACTTGTGTTGGAGCGCTACGGTTGAAATGGGGGTCCTGTTCATCAGGAGGGGTGTGGTGTACCGCAAAACGAGACTCCACGGGATATGATAACCCACAAGTATAGGGGATCGCAACAGTTTTCAAGGGTAGAGTATTCAACCCAAATTTATTAATTCGACACAAGGGGAGCCAAAGAATACTCTCAAGTATTAGCAGTTGAGTTGTCAATTCAACCACACCTGGATAACTTAGGATCTGCAGCAAAGTGTTTACTAGCAAAGTAGTATGGAAGTAACGGTAACAGTAGCAAAAGTAACGGTAGTAGCTTTGTTGTAATTGTAAAAGTAGCAATGGTAAAGTAAATAAGCAAAGCACAATATGTGAAAAGCTCGTAGGCATTGGATCAGTGATGGATAATTATGTCGGATGCGATTCCTCATGTAACAATTATAACATAGGGTGACACTGAACTAGCTCCAGTTCATCAATGTAATGTAGGCATGTATTCTGAATATAGTCATACGTGCTTATGGAAAAGAACTTGCATGACATCTTTTGTCCTACCTCCCATAGCAGCGGAGTCCTAATGGAAACTAAGGGATATTAAGGCGTCCTTTTAATAGAGTACCGGACCAAAGCATTAACACATAGTAAATACGAACTCCTCAAACTACGGTCATCACCGAGAAGTATCCCAATTATTGTCACTTCGGGGTTGTCGGATCATAACACATAATAGGTGACTATAAACTTGCAAGATAGGATCAAGAACTCACATATATTCATGAAAACATAATAGGTTCAGATCTGAAATCATGGCACTCGGGCCCTAGTGACAAGAATTTAGCATAGCAAAGTCATAGAAACATCAATCTCAGAACATAGTGGATACTAGGGATCAAACCCTAACAAGACTAACTTGATTACATGGTAAATCTCATCCAACCCATCACCGTCCAGCAAGCCTACGATGGAATTACTCACGCACGGCGTTGAGCATCATGAAATTGGTGATGGAGGATGGTTGGTGATGATGACGGCGACGAATCCCCCTCTCCGGAACCCCGGACGGACTCAAGATTAGCCCTCCCGAGAGAGATTAGGGCTTGGCGGCGGCTCCGTGTCGTAAAACGCGATGAAACTTTATCTTTGATTTTTTTCTTCGCAAAAGCAAATATATGGAGTTGGAGTTGAGGTCGGTGGACGTCCAGGGGGGCCACGAGGCAGGGGGCGCGCCCTAGGGGACGGGGCGCGCCCCCCACCCTCGTGGACAGGGTGTGGGCCCCCTGACGCTGATTCTTTCACCAGTATTTTTTATTGATTCTGAAAGGTTGCTCCGTGGATTTTCAGGTTATTCTGAGAACTTTTATTTCTGCACAAAAATAACACCATGGCAGTTCTGCTGAAAACAGCGCCAGTCCGCGTTAGTTCCATTCAAACCATGCAAGTTAGAGTCCAAAACAAGGGCAAAAGTGTTTGGAAAAGTAGATACGACGGAGACGTATCAGGATACTGTTCATCTCCACCGTCGACCTCCTCTAGCCTCCACGGGCTACTGTTTATCCACCGTTGACCTCTTCCAGCCTCCACCTGCGACTGTTCATCCACGGGCTCCTGTTCATCCAGCATCCACCGCGCGCTACTCCACCCGCTACTGTTCAGCCAGCCCTCTCCATGTCCTCCTGTTCAACCACCGCTCCACGGGCTACTGTTCATCCACCCTCCACCTGTAACGCCCACGATGCGGCTATATCTCCCACGTGTCGAAGCATGACTTAGAGGCATAACCGCATGGTGATTTTGTCGCAAGAAGGGTCATCTTCACACAATCCCATGTAATGAACAAGAATGGGATAAAGAGAGTTGGCTTACAATCGCCACTTCACACAATACATAAGTAAATCATACATCATTCAAAATACACTCATAGACCGGCAACAGCCAAATCCAAATGAAAAGAAGACAACCCCAAATGCTAGATCCCCGATCGTCCCAACTGGGCTCCACTAATGATCATCTGTAAATGAAACATAGTAACGACCAAGGTCCTCATCAAACTCCCACTTAAGCTCGGTTGCGCCACTCGCGCTGGTATCCTCGGTACCTGCATCTCTTTTGGTTGAATCTGTGAGCCACGGGGACTCAGCAATCTCACACCCGCGAGTTCAAGACTATTTAAGCTTGTAGGTAGGAAAGGGGTAATATGGTGGAGCTGCAGCAAGCACTAAGCATATATGGTGGCTAACATACGCAAGTGAGAGCGACAAGAGAAGCAACGCATCGGTCGAGAAGCTAGAAGTGATCAAGAAGTGATCCTGAAACTACTTACGTTCATACATAACCCAAACCGTTTTCACTTCCCGGACTCCGCCGAGAAGAGACCATCACGGCTACACACATGGTTGATGCATTTTAATGAAGTCAAGTGTCAAGTTCTCTACAACCGGACATTAAAAAATTCCCATCTGCCTCATAACCGCGGGCACGGCTTTCGAAAGATAATACCCTGCAGGGGTGTCCCAACTTAGCCCATCACAAGCTCTCACGGTCAATGAAGGATATACCTTCTGCTGGGAAGACCCGATCAGTCTCGGAATCCCGGTTCGCAAGACATTTCGACAATGGTAAAACAAGACCAGCAAGACCACCCGACTGTGCCGAAAAATCCCGATAGGAGCTACACATATCTCGTTCTCAGGGCACAACGGATGAGCAATCCGTACAACTAAAACCAGACCTCAAGTTTCCTTGAGGGGGCGCTGCAAAGAGCTCTAGTTTGGACCAACACTCGGAGGAGCATAGGCCCGGGGGG
>NC_041385.1:213271536-213288910 GCF_002162155.2 Triticum dicoccoides | reverse complement strand
AACCCAAGGGAAAAAGGCTTAGGTGGCAAATGGTAAAACCAAGGTTGGGCCTTGCTGGAGGAGTTTTATTCAAAGCGAACTATCAAGGGGGTCCCATAAATCGCCCAACCACTATTAGGAAAAGGCATGCTAGTGGCGCACCGAATTTGCCTTCTAATGGCGCACTACTGGTGCGCCACTGGCATCACGCCATTAGAATTAAATTCTAATGGCGCACTACTGGTGCGCCATTAGTATCTGGTGTTCTAATGGCGCACCACATAGTGCGCCATTAGTATAGCCTGCAGTGCGCCATTAGAATGCCTCCCAGGGGCCATATGTACAAATGTGCTTTGGCATTCTAATGGCGCACCAGCAGCTAATGCGCCATTTGTGTGATGATCACAGTGTGCCATTAGTGTCTTGTGTGGTGCGCCATTAGTATGAATATTAGGTTTTATTTTTTTTGCTTTTCTGATTTTTGCACAGGTTACAAAATATATTATTGCATAGAATATAGACAGCAGCACACAGCAACATCAGATTCATCAAATACAATAGAAGATTAGTCTCCAAATACAGTTCATCATATTAGTCTCCAGATTCAAAAGACCGGTCAAATATAAAACATTACAAGTCTCAAGACCGCGAGTATCGAGTTTGCCATCACATTACAAGTCGATATCGATCATCTAAACTACCATCACATAGAAGAGAGTTGTGGTCATCACGATGAGCATCATCGCGATCAAACTGGTCTTCATCCAGTTCCTCCAACGCTCCCTCCTCTCTCCCGCTAGATAGCGGGCGTATCTAGATTCGGCCTCCGCCCTAGTGGTGTACCCTTTGTAACTGTTACCGCTGAAATGGTGAACCTGTCTCCGACACTCCTCCCAGTCATCGTAGACTCCGGGAACCTTACCCTTGTACACGACATACGACGGCATCTCTATATACAGGCCAAACAACAGACAATACATAAGCAATGTGTAAGTATGCAACAAAAGGATCGGAAGAGAAAAGCAAGACATTAATAGCACGATTCATGGTCCTACTAATAAATAGCATCGATTACATCTAAGTTGAACGACCGTCCAAACCAAAGAGACATACGAATTCATTAAAGTTTAATTACAACATGAGCCAATCAATGTTTCAGAACTACACATCACTACTTTTGACTCAACTCATCGGACAGGAGCGTGGGTGAAGCCGCCGTCTGTCGTGATGGTCATGAAATCACGGTCGTTGTCACCCTGCATTTGTAGCGTTACATCTATCTCACTGTTGGACGGTTGATATCTAAGGAAGAACTGCCCCGCGGTATGAAGGACATCTTGATGGATGATGTCCGCAAACTCTGACTGGATGCGAAAGAATTCTTGTCTGAGGTCCGCGTCCTGGACTGCCGACAAGCTCGCAGCCCAATCTTTGAGATTATCTGGTAGCAGAAGGTGATGATGGTCCCTTACGATCGCCCGCATGTGATGGAGGGCGTAGTAGGCATCCTTCTGACCGCCAGGCGGCTGCTTGACGCAGCAGAACTTCGTATTGTGTGAGAAGATGTGCTTGCCGTACTTACGAACTGGCCTGGTGAAGGTGCCTCCAGATTGGGCGGAGCCGGGGAGAACATCATCAAGAACTTTCTTCACATTTGTGTAGTCTATCATGGAGTTACGGTTCGGGTCGAAATACGTGGCCATGGAATATTTCGGGCTTAAGAGGATGAGTGTGCAATGTGTGTCACTGCACAGAACACGGAATGTTAGAAAAAAAGAACGATCGAATTCTAAGAAATCATATGTTACGGGGCGGTTAAGGGATGACTTACTCGGGAAAGTAAGGCACAAGGAAGTTATCCTTATCTGCGTTTGCCAGAATGACGCCTTCGAGGTGTGAACTCGCAACTTGGCGGTCCCCAGCGCTGCTCAAGTGCTTGGCACGCATGTAGAAGGGGTCGACTATCACGATGTCCGGGGTATTGTCTCTAATGATCCGCATCTGCATGCTCAGCGAAAACAGCCGAATGAAGGTGTAGTGCAACGGATGAAGGTTAAACATAGCAAAGATGTCATCAAACCGCAGGACGATCATACCCCCGATGTCGCCATCCACAAAGCCCTTGCTCTCTGGCACCTTGGCCACGAAAACCGGGTATGCCACATCCTTCTCTCTGAGACGCCGCTTCTCCAAAATCAGAACACTGTCGTGCAGACTCCTCATAGCACCGGTTGCAGCATTCAGCATATTTGGCGGTAGCAGCGCCCTACCCGCCACATGCACCCTCCTCGAGATATCCTTAGGTGAAGGTGGCCCGTCCTGAGCACGGATCGAACTCGGTGCCGGCTGGCTCGCACCGGCGCCCTTGTTAGTCTTTCGTTTCCGGCCCTTCTTCTTGATCTCCTGTAATGGGACCGAGTTCTGCTCACAGACCGCCTTCTTCAGCGTGTTGGGGCTGATAATATTTCGCGCCTCAGCTATCTGAGGCTCGGTGAAGGCGGGAGCTGGAGGCGTGTCCTGAGAACTGAACGCCAGACGACGCTTGTTGCAATTGGATTTCTCCGCCGTACCAGCTAGATCGCGGTGGTCTTGGTTGGGTTCTTGAGAAAGAGGCCCGCAGAACTCGTCAGCGTACCCATGTTCGGCAAAGTACTTGTTGTTGGGGAACGTAGCAGAAATTCAAAAATTTTCCAACGTAACACCAAGATCTATCTATGGAGAGACCAGCAACGAGTAGAAAGGAGGAGAGTTTGCATCTACATACCCTTGTAGATCGCTAAGCGGAAGCGTTCAAGTGAACGGGGTTGATGGAGTCGTACTCGTCGTGATTCAGATCACCGATGATCAAGTGCCGAACGGACGGCACCTCCGCGTTCAACACACGTACAGCCCGGTGACGTCTCCCACGCCTTGATCCAGAAAGGAGAGAGGGAGAGGTTGAGGAAGACTCCATCCAACAGCAGCACAACGGCGTGGTGGTGGTGGAGGAGCGTGGCAATCCTGCAGGGCTTCGCCAAGCACCTACGGGAGAGGAGGAGGTGTCACGGGAGGGAGGGAGGCGCCAAGGGCTCAGGTGTGGATGCCCTCCCTCCCCTGCACTATATATAGGCGCAGGGGAGAAGGGGGAGGGGCAGCCTTGCCCCCCACTCCAAGAAAGGGGTGCGGCTAAGGAGGGGGGGAGGAGTCCATCCTCCCCAAGGCACCTCGGAGGTGCCTTCCCCCTTTAGGACTCTCCCCTTTTTCCTTTATCTTGGTGCATGGGCCTCTAGGGGCTGGTGCCCTTGGCCCATGTAGGCCAAGGCGCACCCCCTAAAGCCCATGTGCCCCCCCGGGGCAGGTGGCCCCACCCGGTGGGCCCCCGGGACCCTTCCGGTGGTCCCGGTACAATACCGATGACCCCGAAACTTGTCCCGATGGCCGAAACAGGACTTCCTATATATAAATCTTTACCTCCGGACCATTCCGGAACTCCTCGTCACGTCCGAGATCTCATCCGGGACTCCGAACAACATTCGGTTACCACATACAAGCTTCCTTTATAACCCTAGCGTCATCGAACCTTAAGTGTGTAGACCCTATGGGTTCGGGAGACATGCAGACATGACCGAGACGTTCTCCGGTCAATAACCAACAGCGGGATCTGGATACCCATGTTGGCTCCCACATGTTCCACGATGATCTCATCGGATGAACCACGATGTCAAGGACTCAATCGATCCCGTATACAATTCCCTTTGTCTAGCGGTATTTTACTTGCCCGAGATTCGATCGTCGGTATACCAATACCTTGTTCAATCTCGTTACCGGCAAGTCACTTTACTCGTTCCATAACACATCATCCCGTGATCAACTCCTTGGTCACATTGCGCATATGATGATGTCCTACCGAGTGGGCCCAGAGATACCTCTCCGTTTACACGGAGTGACAAATCCCAGTCTCGATCCGCATAAAACAATAGATACTTTCGGAGATACCCGTAGTGCACCTTTATAGTCACCCAGTTACGTTGTGACGTTTGATACACCCAAAGCACTCCTACGGTATCCAGGAGTTACACGATCTCATGGTCAAAGGAAGAGATACTTGACATTGGCAAAGCTCTAGCAAACGAACTACACGATCTTTGTGCTATGCTTAGGATTGGGTCTTGTCCATCACATCATTCTCCTAATGATGTGATCCCGTTATCAACGACATCCAATGTCCATAGCCAGGAAACCATGACTATCTGTTGATCACAACGAGCTAGTCAACTAGAGGCTCACTAGGGACATATTGTGGTCTATGTATTCACACGTGTATTACCATTTCCGGATAATACAGTTATAGCATGAATAAAAGACAATTATCATGAACAAGGAAATATAATAATAATACTTTTATTATTGCCTCTAGGGCATATTTCCAACACTTGTCAACTTTGGTAAATGTACCGTCGTCGTTGTCGTCACCGTCCGGATCCTGTGCCATAGGGCTGTCCGGATCCTGTGCCATAGGGATGTCCGGCAGGTCCAGTAGCGTTGCGGCGTTCTTGCCATGGCTTGGCGCCGGCACGACTGGCGGTCTTGTCTGTGGGGTGGTGTCCCCCGCCCCCAAACGAATCTGGCTCTTCGGCCATAGCAGGGGCCAGTTTACGCAGGTGCCGAGGGTCATCTCATCTTCTTCGTCGGCCCCAGCGGGTCGAATCGGAGGTAACAGCTCGTCGCAGCCTGGCAGCACCCGGACCACTTCAACCCTATACATTGTGGTTGGCATCGGATTACCGTGGAACATGGGGTTGCCCGGTTGAACGATTCTGCCCTTGGCCACATCGACCAACTCGGCGCCCACGAAGTGCAGAAGAGTGCAAGGAACATCGGCGGTGCCCTGCGAAAACATGTATAGGGCGTCAGGGATGCCCAGTCAAAGGCAAGGAGATGAAGTCATCGGCCGAGAGGCTTAGTTACCGTGATGCCGTCGAGCTCGGCTAATGTCGAGGCACCACCAACGGCGGGCGTGCAACTGACGGAGGGGGCGCTTGGTGGCGACGTGCCAGTCGGCGTACACCCGGGTGCATTAAGCTCCAATGCCCGTGCCGGTGCCGGAGACACGAATGGCGCCGCCGCTGGAGACACCAATGGCGCCGCCGCCGGAGACACCAATGGCGCCGCCGCCGGAGACACCAATGGTGCCGCCGCCGGAGACACCAATGGTGCTGCCGCCGCGCTGTGCGAGTTGCTGGCCGTGAATCTGGGAACCGGGGGAGGCCCCTTTTGGCCGCCCGCAATCCACGTCGTCAGCCCATGAATCAACGTAGGCACCACTTTCTCTTGGACAAGCTCCGGAATCCGCGCCACTTGTGCCTTGAGTGCTTCAACCTCGCGCGTCTGGCTTTCCAAGCTGGCCTTTTTCTCCTTCCGCACACCAGCGGTATAGTATGACCCCCATTTTGTGGACAAGCCTTTGCCGGCCACACGACCAGCTGACGTTGGCTTATCGAGCTTATCCTTCTTTTTCATTACGTTCAACGCCCTATTTAAAGGGGTGTCGAAAGGGGAGCTCTTAGACGACCCCGCGCTACTGCTTTCATTGTCCTGCGAAAGGAACATGAACCATTTAGAAATATTGGGGATTAATTAGAGTGCAACCATATGGAGCTAATTACGCGGGGGTGTATTCCTTACCAGAACAAGCTCAAGCGCCCTGGTCTTCGGATCCGTGGTAAGCTCCTTTGTTATCGGGTCCTCCTTGTACCGGGCCCTGACATAGTTCCTGGTCTGCTTGTCACCGCTGTATTTCTCGAAGCGGGGCGGCAGGCCTTGCTCGGCACGCTCCGCGTCCTCCTTGTCCCATATAGGCTCCGCCACTCTATAACCGCCAGGACCGAGTTTGTGTTCCCCTAAGTTCAACTCCCGCATTTCTTTCTCCCACTGACTTGATTCGGAGGTTGCGGGGCTCTGGCACTTGATCTTGAGCTCCTTGTACTCATCTTCGCTCATCAAATGATATTTTGCCTTGATCTTGTCATAACTATCACCTTTATCAATCATTCTCTTCACCGCGCTTCTCCAAGTAGACAGGGCCGTGCTCATCTTCGTGAGGGCGGCATTGTTCACTCTATTCCCTGAGAGGCGTGTGTTTTCAAATTCGGCGGGGAACTTGTATCGTTTGTGTAGCTTCGTGAAGAGGAGGTTGTGCAAATTCCCTCGGTCCTTATGCCTAAGGTTCTCGGTGTTGATCGAGATGGTGCTCCGGAGAATGCACCCGAGCTGAACCGAGTACCCCTTGACTATATGTTTTGGTTCCGTTGGATTCCCGTCGGAGTCCACTTGAGTGAATTCCTCCTTGACGGTGCGGAGCGCATTCGGGCGCCGGTCCTTCCTTTGCTTCTTCGGTTGGCTGCCATCTGTGTGTGCGCCGCCATCATCAGTGGTGTCATCCTCGGCGGCACCATCAGTGGTGTCATCCCCGACGCCACTAGGGGTTGTGTAATCAGGATCGGTGTCTTCCGCGGCGTCATCATAGCGGTGAGGTTGTTCCTCCATCTCTTGGGACAGCTCCCAGAATTTCTTGCCGCCCGAACCACCGGCCTCATCGTTGTGGGCCATGTTTCTCTCTAAATAGGAAAAAAGTTTGGTCAAAAAGATGGTTATTGTCAAGGAACAAGATCATGGTCTCATGATTTAGGGTTTGTCGACACCGAGGCACCCTAAAAGCCTAAGCTTTCATCATTTAGGTTCTCATCGACACCGAGGCATCCGGGGCAGCCAAGTTAAGTTTTCATCATTTAGGGTTTATCGATGCCGAGGCACCCTAGGTTGGGCCTAATCTTGGCTCTATTGCCACCTATGTTGGATTTATCATCTAGGGTTTATCGATGCTAAGGATAATTCTAAGTTGGGCCTAATCACTTGGCTCTATTGCCACCTATGATTTAATGCAGCAAGAATGGCAGGGCAGTTGATCCTACTTAACTAAGTACTAAGATAGCCCGGCCCATGCATTAGTCGCAAGTACCCCATATGTCCTATTTTTAGCAAAGTCATGCTAAAATTCACGGAATATTTCAGCATGACCTTTGCTGAAAATAGGACATATGGAGTACCCGAATTTGCCGGAACGGAAGTTAATCGACATTCCGGCAAACTCAAGGGCCTCTCGGGGTACAGCAGCAGCATCACAAGTTGACAAAATTTCCAAGTAGTACAGCAGCAACATCACAAGTAGTACCAATGAACATATAGTCCAGCACATTCTGAATTTCGATAAATGACAGCAAGTTAACTCATGCTGACAGCAACAAACTTATAACAACATAAATGAAATTGCAGTTCCAAGTGGGTATGCGAAATAATAAAACCAGATAAATGATTTTGTTCGCTCCACTTAACAAAAATAAAGAAATGATTTCTTTTAATACATCTGGTAAGCTGCACACTGTCTAATATGTGTCATAAATGACAAAGCTGCACACTGTCTAATATGTGTCATAAATGACACTAAGATCTCATTACACTCTACATATGCAGCATCTATAGAAAGAGGCCATCAGTAATATTCGGGTACTGTGACAAAAATCAGTGTTAGGCATGCAAAGATCCCCCACCACATCCTCGAGCCAGCTACCATAGCACGGTACTGTCGGTTACTTTTGGACATCAAGCACGTTACCCTTTTCTTTCTGCTGAACATTGTTCAAACACTGAATAAGAAACAATTTGGAGAGATGCAAATCTATTATAGCTTTCTGACTCAGCTGAGTATGATGTAATATCTTCTCTAAACGGTTATGTCAATTCCATCTTACACACAACCGCAATGTGTTGCAAGACTCACAAGCATGCAAGGCACATCTTCTGTATCAAGGAGAAAATAAGCAGATATTTGGCAAGGTCTTTCGGTACTGTTCAAAGGCACTTGTCTGTTGGAGTAATCCAAAGTGAGTTGTGTTTAATCAGGCAAGTACTACTAGTTATACGTGTGCAAGGTTATTGTGAATGATTATAGAATATTAGTCTAGATTAGGAGTTTTAAATCGAGTACTCCATCAGATTGGGATACTACTCTAGATTAGTGTAGCCACTATCTAACAAAAAAATTCAGAACTGAATTTCAGAGTACTCTAAATGTTGTGTGCCCTAGTATTTCTGTGTTCCCTTGCATTTCTATAACATTTAGTAGCATGACAATTTTATCATGTTGAAAAAAATTCAGTAACACGAATTTGGTAAGCAAAGCATGATCTTGCTTGCATTGCCGCCTTTGCTACATGAAGCAATAGGGTAGGTTCAGTTTCACTGAATTTTTGAAACTATACATCATTTGCTGAATTTTTGCTCTACATCACTTGCTCTTTGTAAATTATTGCATATATCCAGTGACTGAATTTTTGAAACTATAGGTGAACCTCTTCAGGAAACGCAAAACAGTTAACTGAAACTATCTAAAATAGTTAAATCCACTTGATGCTTACCTAATGCAGGCCAACAGATTGAAATGAACTACGAATTTGTTCTCTGAAATACATGTAGGCCAACAGAGAGGATGTTCTTACAAGGGAGCAAGAAGCCTGCCGCCATGGCCCTAGGGTTTGCAGGTGAGGGGGTGGAGGAGAAGGGAGGAATCACCTGGGGGAGGGGATGGAGGAATGGAGGAAGACGCCGGCGTTGAAGCTCCGGCAGCGGCTGGGCGTTGAAGCTCCGGTGACACGTGGTGGGCTCCTCCACTCGCCTGTCTCTGCGTCTCGGCTTGGGAGGAGGACGTCGAGGGCGCGGGCGCGGGCGGAGGTGGGACGGCGAGGTAGGCGGCGCTCGGCTCGGTGTCGCGTGGCCTGGCTGAGCTGAGGTAGAGGCGGTCGTCGTCTCCTCCTGCTCGGGGTGCGGGGGCGACGGCGCGGGGGAGCAAGGCAAAGTTAATTAGGTCGAGTGGGGGATCTGGCGAGCGAGGGAGAGAGGCCAGAGGGGAATAGGTGGAGGGAAGCTTTCTAATGGCGCACCACCCCCTGGTGCGCCATAAGTACGACTATTCTAATGGCGCACCACCCCACAGTGCGCCATTAGAATTTTGTTATAATCTAGCCCGCCAGCCATATCTACAACCTAACCCTATCTACAACAGAACCCACCCACTAGCCCGATTGGTCAGCACGCAGCACACACACCAGGAGATCCTGGGTTCGATTCCCAGGATCCCCAATATTTTTTTATGCATTTTAAATGGTGTTTTTTATATTTATTTGTGTTTAAATATGTTCAAACTTGTTTAAATCATAACAGTAATATTTTTTATGCATTTTAAATGTTGTTTTTTATATTTATTTGTGTTTAAATATGTTCAAACTTGTTTAAATTATAACAGTAATTATAAAAATAGTAAAAAAAATTTAAAAAATATGTTCAAAAAGTGCGGGTGCGGGGGGCCGGGTGCTCTGGCGGTGGAGCGGGGGAGGGTTGCGATGGGTGGAGCTAGCGGGGGAGGGTGCGGGTGCGATCGAGATGGAGGGGGATCGAGATCGAGATGGAGGGGGAATCGAGATCAAGTGTCCTCATGAATTCAATAAGTGCCCATGAAATTTAAAAATATTCATGATATCAAAAAGTGCCCATGAAATACAATCGAGAAATGAAGACTACGATTTAAATACAATCGGTCTTAGCTAGCTATCTGTTCATAATCTTCTTGCCCTTCTTTTTCGCAAACGGAGTTCTTCTGTGGAACGGACGCCCTTTAGGTAGGGTGGTCCTGCTTCTTCTTGTGGTGTGTGCTGCTACTTCATCGTCATCGTCATGTTCGATCTTCGGGTCGTCGTACTTGTCGAAGTCTTGCTCATTGGCTACTCCATCCATTCCGATGATCTTCCTTTTGCCTCTCCTCACGACAACACGACTGGGCTTTGGCGGGTCGATAATGAAGAAGCATTGGTCCACTTGGGAAGCCAGTACCCATGGCTCATTTTTCGCGGTGACGTTTGCGCCCGCGGTCTTGGATTTGGCTTCGGGTATAACCATGGTGGTGAAATACCAGTCTTCTTTTATGACGTTTTTGGCCCATCTGACACGGAACATCGGGACCTTCTCTCCAGCGTAGCTCAGCTCCCAGATCTCCCCGATCCTTCCGTAGTATCTGTCCTTGTCGTTACCGGTGTAGGATTCCATTGTTACCCCGGAGTTCTGATAACCATCGCTCTTCATGTCCTTGTCCTCGGTGTAGAATGTGTAGCCGTTGATATCGTACGCCTCATAGGTCATCAGGTTGTGCTCGGCGCCCTGTGACAAGGCGAATATGAGTTGTTCTTCCGCGGAAGAATCCTCATGTAAAGGGTACGACAGAAGCTTCTGCTTGAACCAACGCGTGAAACATGAGTTGTGCTCTTTGAGTATATCTCCGTCCGTCCTCTGTTGGCCTCGGTCATTGTACGTCTTCTTAATAAATGTTTTGTGCTCTACCACCCAAGGATCGACCACGTCCATGTGTTGTAGCGGGACTAGGTTTGCTCTTTCAAAGTCGGCGAGTCGACCCTCGAAGTCGACATGCATTTCGCGGCGACCCTCATGGTGACCCCATCCAGCGAGCCTGCCGAGGTGCCTGTTGACGGGCAGACCAACGGGGTTCTCGATGCCTAGATAATTCGTGCAGTAGGAGATGCACTCTTCGGTCAGAAAGCCCCTGGCTATGCTTCCCTCTGGACGTGACATGTTGCAAACGTATCCTTTGATGACACCATTCATCCTTTCGAACGGCATCATGCTGTGCAGGAACGTCGGCCCGAGTTGGATGATACCCTCCACTATATGGACCAGCAGATGCACCATAACGTCGAAGAATGCGGGTGGGAAGTACATCTCAAGCTCGCATAGTATCACCACGATCTCTTCCTGTAGCCTTCTGAGTTGCCTCACGCCAATCGACTTCCGAGAAATGACGTCGAAAAAGTTGCATAGGCTAAATAGCGTTTCACGGACGTGCGCGTCCATCATCCCACGGATTGCAACTGGAAGTATCTGCGTCATCAGCACGTGACAGTCGTGAGACTTCATCCCGCTGAACTTCTGCTTCGCTGGGTCTAGGTATCTGCTTATCTTCCCCGCGTAACCGTAAGGAAGTTTTACTCCTAGTAGGCAGGTGAAAAACTGCTCGATCTCCTCCTGACTTAGAGTGAAGCACGCAGGAGGGTAGTCATTTCCGGTCTTCTTGGCCTTTTTGCCTTTGCGACGACTTTCCGTGTCCTGCTTCGCCTCATCATCATCATCATCATCATCATCATCATTAGCGTGAAGCTCCTGCCTGATGCCCATTGATTTCAAGTCTGCCCTTGCTTTCGGCCCATCTTTGGTCCTCTCTGGCATGTTGAGCAGGGTACCAAGCAGACTCTCGCGCACGTTCTTCGTGATATGCATGACATCAAGGCTGTGAGGCACACGGTGGATCTTCCAGTACGGCAAGTCCCAGAAAACAGACCTCGTTTTCCATACCTTCAGCAGCGGCTCTGGCGCCTTTTTCTTCTTTCCCGGCAGTGGGCAGTCTTTGTCAGGACCCCGACTCAATGCCACATCGATCTAGCATGTAACACCTCATATCACTTTGCGGCCTCATGCACGGTATTCCCATGGGTGTCGCCTTACCTTTGCCCGGGACCGTTTGCGCCTTTTGGCACACGTATATGACAGTGTCGCTAGCATCCATATGATAAGGAGCCCGGGCTGACATGGCTAGTCGTAAACCCAAAGTGGCACAGACTTACAGGGACAGGCATCCATGAACCAGCATCGAACGTGTCGGTCATCAGCAAGTGAATCCAGGCTGTAGCACTGGGCTAGCAGGACTCCGGTGAACCGGGCTGTAGCAGGCTAACAGGACTCCGGTATTCATCGCGTGACATTTCCCCGAAGGGACAGACATAGGAACGAAGAAGGACACATGCCGGCCAGCCTAAGTGTTCCGGAGCAGTAGCAAGCTACCATGGCTCGGTGGAAACACTAGGAGACATTTCCCGGTAAGAGAGGCTACTAAAGATAAACAACTAGATGGTCAGATCCCACACATACCAAGCATTTCAATAACATACACACAATATGCTCGATATGTGCAAGTACAACATGGCATCACAACATGACTCTACGACTCAAGTATTTACTCATTAGGCTCCGAGGAGCGAGATATTACAAACATGGGTCTCATGACCCAACAATCAGAGCATACAAATCAAAGCACAAGCGGAAGCTATCATGTCTGAGTACAGACATCTATAAATGAAAAAGGCTGAGAAGCCTGACTATCTATCAGATCCTGCCGAGGGCACAAGATCGTAGCTGAGGTATCAAGCTAAACGTCGAAGTCCACGCGGAACTACTAGTGAGACTGGAGTCTCTCTGCAAAACATAAAATAGGCAAACGTGAGTACAAATGTACCCAGCAAGACTTACATCAGAACTAACTACATATGCATCATTATCAACAAAGGGATGGTGGGGTTTAACTGCAGCAAGCCAGCTTTGACTCGGTGGCTATCCTGAACTACGACTGCAATGTAACTCTTTTGAGGTGGCGCACACGAGTCCACATATTCACCATATCAATACACCACTATGGATCCGCTCCCGTCTCCCTACGAGAACGCCATCCATAGCACTCACGCTTATCTTGCGCATTTTAAAGTATCCACTTTCACTTGTCTATGAACTGATATAAGCAACCCAGAAGTCCTTTACCGCGGACACGGCTATTCGAATAGATGATGTTAACCCTGCAGGGGTGCACTTCTTCATACATGTTTCCACCACTTAGCGTCTGCACACGACATGTGCTCGGCAGACTTCAAGCGAAAGCCGACGTGGGTGTAGACCACGACCTACCTAAACACTCAAGTCTCTAGTCCAGGTTTATCGCCTATTCGGGTTCCATCCATGAGGAGATCCGGCCGGAGTTTCGCTCACAGCCCCAAACGATGTGAACAGGGTTCCGTGACACCAAACGGGCGCCCGGTATACCCGGCCACGTGCCTACCGCATCACAGCCCACCCCTACGGTCAGCGCTGTCCACGGCCTCCAGCATACTACAAACACCAGAAACTACTTGCAACTCCTGGACAGAGGACAAGGGTGAATAAGAAGTTGAGCGGGGTCATATTTCAGGGCCCAATGTATGGTAGTAGCTGAATCATGGATCACAAACACAGAACTCAGTTCCTGAGGACGGCTGCAATGAGACAACCCACCATGTACTCCTACATGGCCTCTCACCGCTACCTTTACCAAATCGTGTTCACACACTTAGCTCACACACAGTAGGACATGTTCACACACCTCTGATTCATCCCGGATGAATCAGACCTGACACAACTCTAAGCAGTAGCAGGCATGACAAACAAGCATGAATGAGTAGGCACAACAGGGCTCAAACAACTCCTACTCATGCTAGTGGGTTTCATCTATTTACTGTGGCAATGACAGGTCATGCAAAGGATAAAGGGGTTCAGCTACCGCAGCAAGTAACAGATGAATCGATGTTGTCCTAATGCAGTAAAAGAGAGCAGGAGCGAGAGAGTAGGATTGTATCGGAATGAACAAGGGGGTTTTGCTTGCCTGGCACTTCTGAAGATAACATTGAGTCTTCATCAGTGTCAACGATCACATCATCGGTATCACGTCTATCGAGAGGGGACAAATACCGGTAACACAGAAGGAAACATAATCAATGCAATGCACAATATGATGCATGATCATGACATGGCAAAATGAATGTGTTTTGGGCTAATGCAACTAGCCACAGATTAAATGAAGTTGGTTTGTGTCAGGTCCCCGACTCGATGTCACATCGATCTAGCTGGTAACACCTTATATCACTCTGCGGCCTCACGCACGGTATCCCCACGGGTGTCGTCTTACCTTTTCCCGGGACCGTTTGCGCCTTTTGGCTCACGTATATGATAGTGTCGCTAGCATCCATATGATAAAGAGCCCGGGCTGACATGACTAGTCGTAAACCCAAAGTGGCACAGACTTACAGGGACAGGCATCCATGACCCAGCTTCGAACGTGTCGGTCATCAGCAAGTGGGTCCGGGCTGTAGCACTGGGCTAGCAGGACTCCGGTAAACCGGGCTGTAGCGGGCTAACAGGACTCCGGTACTCAAAGCGTGACATTTCCCCGAAGGGACAGACACAGGAACGAAGAAGGACACATGCCGGCCAGCCTAAGTGTTCCAGAGCAGTAGCAAGCTACCATGGCTCAGCGGTAACACTAGGAGACATTTCCCGGTAAGAGAGGCTACTAAAGATAAACAACTAGATGGTCAGATCCCACACATACCAAGCATTTCAATAACATACACAATATGCTCGATATGTGCAATACAACATGGCATCACAAAATGACTCTACGACTCAAGTAGTTTATTCAATAGGCTCCGAGGAGCGAGACATTACAAACATGGGTCTCATGACCCAACAATCAGAGCATACAAGTCAAAGCACAAGCGGAAGCTATCATGTCTGAGTACAGACATCTATAAATGAAAAAGGCTGAGAAGCCTGACTATCTATCAGATCCTGCCGAGGGCACAAGATCGTAGCTGAGGTATCAAGCTAAACGTCGAAGTCCAAGCGGAACTACTAGTGAGACTGAAGTCTCTCTGCAAAACATAAAATAGGCAAACGTGAGTACAAATGTACCCAGCAAGACTTACATCAGAACTAACTACATATGCATCATTTTCAACAAGGGGATGGTGGGGTTTAACTGCAGCAAGCCAGCTTTGACTCGGTGGCTATCCTAAACTATGACTGCAAGCGACTCTTTTGAGGTGGCGCACACGAGTCCACATATTCACCATATCAATACACCACTATGGATCCGCTCCCGTCTCCCTACGAGAACGCCATCCATAGCACTCACGCTTATCTTGCGCATTTTAAAGTATCCACTTTCACTTGTCTATGAACTGATATAAGCAACCCAGAAGTCCTTTTCCGCGGACACGGCTATTCGAATAGATGATGTTAACCCTGCAGGGGTGTACTTCTTCATACATGTTTCCACCACTTAGCGTCTGCACACGACATGTGCTCGGCAGACTTCAAGCGAAAGCCGACGTGGGTGTAGACCACGACCTACCTAAACACTCAAGTCTCTAGTCCAGGTTTATCGCCTATTCGGGTTCCATCTATGAGGAGATCCGGCCGGAGTTTCGCTCACAGCCCCAAACGATGTGAACAGGGTTCCGTGACACCAAACGGGCGCCCGGTTTACCCGGCCACGTGCCTACCGCATCACAGCCCACCCCTACGGTCAGCGCTGTCCACGGCCTCCAGCGTACTACAAACACCAGAAACTACTTGCAACTCCTGGACAGAGGACGAGGGTGAATAAGAAGTCGAGCGGGGTCATATTTCAGGGCCCAATGTATGGTAGTAGCTGAATCATGGATCACAAACGCAGAACTCAGTTCATGAGGACGGCTGCAATGAGACAACCCACCATGTACTCCTACATGGCCTCTCACCGCTACCTTTACCAAATCGTATTCACACACTTAGCTCACACACGGTAGGACATGTTCACACGCCTCTGATTCATAGCCGATGAATCAGACCTGACTCAACTCTAAGCAGTAGCAGGCATGACAAACAAACATGAATGAGTAGGCACAACAGGGCTCAAACAACTCCTACTCATGCTAGTGGGTTTCATCTATTTACTGTGGCAATGACAGGTCATGCAAAGGATAAAGGGGTTCAGCTACCGCAGCAAGTAACAAATATGTCGTTGTTGTCCTAATGCAGTAAAGGAGAGCAGGAGCGAGAGAGTGGGATTTTATCGGAATGAACAAGGGGGTTTTGCTTGCCTGGCACTTCTGAAGATAACATTGAGTCTTCATCAGTGTCAACGATCACATCACCGGTATCACGTCTATCGAGAGGGGACAAATACCGGCAACATAGAAGGGAACACAATCAATGCGATGCACAATATGATGCATGATCATAACATGGCAAAATGAATGTGTTTTGAGCTAATGCAACTAGCAATAGATTAAATGAAGTTGGTTTGAATACAAGATTCAAATTTAAACTCCATATGTGATTATTCAAATGCCATTTAATTGATTTGTGCTAAACAGCAGCTATAAGTTGTTCTAACATGCATGAAAACGGTATAGATGGATTCCTTGAATTTTTCTGATAATTTTTCATATATAAATTATTTAATTTGGAGTTACGGTTAATTTTCTATGATTTATTGAAGTTTATATAATTTTCTGGATTTTCTGATTTATTTTAATTCCAGAAAATCATTTAATGCGTCAGCATGACATCACCTTGACGTCATCAGGTCAACGGGGCAGATTCAGGTCAAACCTGACCAGTGGGGTCCACTGGTCAGTGACCCAGTCAACTAACCAGGTTAGTTAGCCCTAACTAACTTAGTTAGCCGGGCGGGGCCCGCATGTCAGTGACCTATCTAGTTAGCTAGGTTAATTAGCGCTAACTAATTTAACACTAATCTAGCCGGCGCCTGGGCCCACACGTCAGGGGGGTCAAACCCCGGGTCAAAACCCGCCGGAGTTGACCCGCGGCTTGTCGCCGGCGACGCCAGCAACGGCGGAGGGCGTCGGAAACGCTGCTCCGGCCACGGTTTGATGCGCGGGTGGGTGCTACGAGTAGCTAGCGATGTGGCGCATCCAACGGTGGCGGTGTTTGGTGCTGGGGTGGCCGGAGTTAACGGCGGCGAGCTCTTTTGCGGCCGCCGGAGTTCGGCTATCGACGGGAACTATGCCACAGAGCACGGGAGGAGCAGCAGTTGGGTGATTTGAGCTCCTTCGGATGCGCTGAGCACGTTGGCGGGCTCATAAGCAAGCGGTGACGGCTGTGGCCGCGACGGCGCCATGGCCGGCGGCGAGGGATTCTCGGGCAAGGTGGTGGGGCTAGCTAGAGAGGGAGGTGGGGCACGGGGAGAGGGGGAATCGGGTCGAGGGCTCACCGCGGAGCTGCAGGGAGGGTTAGTGGGCTCGGGGGCGCGGCGGAGTGGCCGAATCGACGGAGAAGATCCTCGGCGGCCGGCGAGGGGGAAAACGCGGGGGCGGCGTTCCGGGGCTCTTCTGGTCGCGTGAGACGACGAGGAGGACGAGGGAGGACCGGCGGAGCTCTGGGAGGCGTCGGGGAGACGAGACGGTGGCTGTGGCCGCGCGAGCGCTGGTCGGCGGCGACGGCCTCCATTCGGTCGCGGGAGGGGAAACAGAGGAGCGAGGGGGAGGGAGGTCCAGAGAGCGAGGGAGAAGTGAGAGGGGGTCGGGGCGTCTCCGTGGCGTCGCGAGGAGGTCGGGGAGGCTGCCACGGCGAAGCAGGAGGTGGAGGCCTCCGCGTGCGCGCGTGCGTGCGGTGTCTGTCCTCCTGGCAGGGAGGAAGACGACAGGGGGGG
>NC_041385.1:213263279-213271217 GCF_002162155.2 Triticum dicoccoides | reverse complement strand
GTGGAGATGGGCTGGGCTGGCCAGGTGGGGGAGCTGGGCCGGCTGGTGGGCTGCACGGGTGAGGCCAGGTAGGCTTTACTCTTATTATTTTTTTTTCTGTTCTGTTTCTTTATTTAATATCTTTTGCCATTGTTTGAATTTAAACAAATTCAAACAATGCCAAAAACTCCTCTGAATATTTTATATTGCTAAATGGACTTTTCCAAAAGCTTATAATATATTTCAAGGGTATTTGAAATTATATTCTAGTTATATGAATATAATTCAAATTCAAATAGCTAATGATTTAAATTCAAAGTCCCAAAAATAAATCCTTTTAAAATGTTCATTATTTTTGGTTTGGATCAAAACCCTTGCCAAAAATGTTAAACATCTAAGAGGAGCATTTTGGAACAATGAATGAGATTTTAGGGTTTTTTGCCCTTCTTTTATTTAAGTTTTTGAGGCTTCCAAAATTCCTCAGTTCAAACTTTCAGAATTTAAACATGATGCACACTTGAGCTAGCCTAGAGCACTACCAGCAGCTAGGGATGTGACAACTCACCCCCAATAAACAAGAATCTCGTCTCGAGATTCAAGCGTAGGGTAAGGTGAAGGGGTAACGCAAACTAGTATAATCTTCACGATCCAGGTTGCACTTCATAGGAACGTTGATTTGAACACCATCTTTGTCTTGTCGTCTTGCTCTGAGAACTCCAGATAATCATGACAAGAAGAGGAAAGGAAAACTCTGGAAGAATTAATCTTCTTAAAGAACGAACAACTCAGGATTAACTCATGGAATGAGACATAGCAACATCTCTTGAGCTGAGAGACGAAGCACACACCCATAGGAATGGAGTGAAGCAGATGACGAAGGTTCACTAGGTAGACCACAATTTCACGCTTAAGAAGGTGGTAATCGATTGTCAACGTAGCGAGGAGTTGAGTTGCCATGATACCATAACGATACACCTTAGGGAAGGTGACTCGTAGAGATATCCCCTTAAGTGGCAAAAAGAATTACTTTTGATTCAGAGATCATTGAAACTCTTTAAACCAGCCTAAGGCAATTCTCGAGCGATCATTTGGAGGGGGTCGGTAGAATGGCATACTCGGACATGGATGATGTGGATTACCTTGTTGAAGACAACGTAATGGATGAATTTGCTTACCACTGGAAATGGAAGAGACCCGTGGTAGAATGGCACATTGGCGGTGCAAGCTGGGAACAAAATGCAAATGCTGGGAATGATTCTGGTAACTGGGGAAGAACCCAACAATAAAGAGTGAATCCACTGTTGAGAAGTTATAGCATAACCGAGGAAGTTGAGAGCAAACCTAGCTAGTGCCGATGGTAACACCTAACGCTTGTGCGTGCTCTCAAGAACTTGAGCATTTCCATAATCATCAAGGTTTTACCAATATCCGTGTCAAGGATTCTGGCAACACAACTTACTACCATGATGAATACCGGTGGAAGATGCCGATGCAAAGGAAGATAACACCTTCTTAGATTTCACCTTGGCGAGGCCAAGGAAACAAAATCTGGATGATCGACCGAGAGACATTTAGCACTCCACTTCTAATGTTCTCCTTGATGTGCTAGCGTAACCCATTCATAGATATGGTTTGATATCTAGAACATCAAGGAAAAGGTCGGACTTCGGGATCTCAAAATCCATAGGGGCAACTAGGGAGTAAATCCTACGAAATCCCTATGGGGAGGTGGCCAACTTCCTCAATCAAGATATTATAATAACAGGTCTTCCGGCTGGGTGTGTTGGCCACGACATCCACTTTACCGGTTTTTGAGGGACCGATATTATAGTTCTTGGGAAATGTTCCAAACCATCATATCTGCCTGAGATTCAGATCTGGTTGGTGTCAGGATATTCCAGACTCATCGAGTCTAGGAAGAAAAATGAAAGTTTGCAACACAATTCGACGAGACAACGCTGCGAGATTCTTGGGGAATGAACTACGATAGTAAGCTCCAAAACATGAGCTGGTTCTGCTACAAACATGTGAACACGCTGTCCCAGACAAACATGACCACGTGGTAGTCTTATAATAAAACACTACCGAGTTCAGGTGGGGAACCATCATTAATGACATCGAAGTCTCCACGCATAGAATTCCAAAGAGTTCACCTTGGACAGACTCCTTTATCTTTGAACAACTCAATCAGTGGCTTGGTGTGCTCGGAACACATATGGAATGAAGGTTGCAAGTCTCCAGACCACAGAATACTTCGCACGTATGCATGACTGACTTGGGATGATTCCAGAGGAAGCAAAACTAACTTTCTCAAATCCACGGCGGCAACTTTCACCAAATGCACGTGTATAAGAGGAAGTCACTCCTTTCATCAAACAAATACTTCATGAGTTAGCATGAAGAAATGCTTTCAAAAGTTTCCAGCACTAGCTTAATGTTCAACAAAATCATGGAGGAGATAAGGATGTTGTCAATGGGCTCAACAACAATTCTTCCGGGTTTCCCTTTAAAAGGAATTCCATAGTTAAGAGAACAAGTGTTAGCATTGGTCAGACTCAAAAGATATAATGGTGTATGCTCGAGGGATCAACCACGAGTAAGACAACATTACAAATATCGTTGGTTCTGGTCTGATTGGATGATAGCCCATACTCAAATTATAGATGGGGTAAGACAATAGGTCCAACAACTGACCACAAGGACCAATTAATGAAGATATCATCTTTCTTCAACACACACACATACACAGAAAGATATCCCTTGACATGAACTAAGTCAGACAAGCTTTTATCTTCCAACTCTCCAAGTTGTTGTCTAGCTTAACCAACTAGCTCCGGGATATCCATCACAGATTCTTGGAGAAAGGGTGGTTCACAAGAACCCGACTTGATCACGAGCTCAACATAGCAGTCAGGTGACAACCTGGTAATACTTCCGAGAAGATATTCGGAAAATCACGAACCACCGGTATGTTACTAAGCTCGAGAACAATCTTGCTTTTGAGGGCAAGACGATATGATCAAATGAGTGAGGACTTGACAAGATCCTAACTCATCAATCGAAGGGTGCACCGAAATAAGGACTAGGTAGCACGATCAGTCTTAGAGAGATGATTTAAAAACCAACATGCTAAGATTGAAATTATTATCCTTTAACTACCAAGCAACGAGGTTGCTAGGAGTATTGAATTCACACATCACGATTCACTTGTCGGCCTTCCGGTTGCGACAACACGGAACCGAGGGATGAATAATGATGGCGAGAAGTATCACTACATCAAGAATTCACAAGAGCCGGTGCAATCCTCATGAAAATCCTGACATAAGACGGTAATACTTCAGGGTAGAACAGAATCAAAAGCTGGATTAGCAATTTGTTCTGCGGAGCACAACTTCTTTGACCCAATCCTGGATATGGAAGAGGTACTAGAGTTTGTTTCTCCTAGTCATTCCGCGATAGAATGGCTTGACGGACCACAAGGGTAATAGGCATCGATAAACGAACGCACGCATACTCTTGACTATCAATTGATAGACGAAGGTCAGAAACAACTAAGATGGGACAACTCAAAAGAACATATGATTTTCTGAGTTGTGGATGCATGGATTAGCACGTCGAATGAAGTTCAACATATTTCTTCCGGATAACCCATGCAGAAAGGTAGAACTGGCAGAGCCACAATATAGCATGGAGAACTCATCGACAGCACTCTTGTTGTCATCTTTTGGTTCAGAAGAACTCCTGCCAAGAATGGTTCATGGTAATTGGAAGAAGGATGTACCACGAACCTCGAGGACTATCGCAAGGTTACTACTATCCTAAAGGGACTAGCAAACACTATCAACATGAAGTAAGTAGAGTGAATCTCGGGTTCAAGAACCCAGGAATAGAATGCCTACTAACTAAATGGCATCACAGGATGCTTTCGATAATAAAGGCCAGAATCTTCACACTGGGAACACAAAACGTTGCTAGATTACTAGGTGACTCCCTAAAACACCTAGGGTCATGATAATTATTCCAACATATATGTCAAGGTAACGGAGTACCCCAACTCACTGATTTGTGTGATTGAGCTGGCATAAAGGAACATCGAAACCAGAGGGAAAGGATTTGCAAATGCATCAGACTATTTAGAAACCTGGAATGACTCGGACAGCATAACGGCTGTAAATGCTCAGAAAAAATTTGAGACATTCACATAAATGGTGGCATAACCACTCAGAAGCACAATATCAAGGTCTCGAGATCAACGGTTAACATACAGAAGTAGTAGGAACTGAACAGAGGCTTAAGTCCAAAAATCTTATAAGTCTACGGATTAGTAACACGTGATCCTGATAGAAAGAAAAGATAGCCTAGTTCTTAATCCCCGCAGGAAAGATAAGATGACTCAGATCAGAAGGCATAAGGTATAAGGAGTAAAAAGAGCCTTGCGTTCCATCCCACAATCAATTCCCTTATATAACTAAAGCATTTCTAGACTCAACTTCGACCAGTTTGGCTTGGTAATCCTACAGGCAGTCAAGCTCTGATACCAACGCTGTCAGGACCCCGACTCAATGCCACATCGATCTAGCATGTAACACCTCATATCACTTTGCGGCCTCACGCACGGTATTCCCACGGGTGTCGCCTTACCTTTGCCCGGGACCGTTTGCGCCTTTTGGCACACGTATATGACAGTGTCGCTAGCATCCATATGATAAGGAGCCCGGGCTGACATGGCTAGTCGTAAACCCAAAGTGGCACAGACTTATAGGGACAGGCATCCATGACCCAGCATCGAACGTGTCGGTCATCAGCGAGTGAATCCAGGCTGTAGCACTGGGCTAGCAGGACTCCGGTGAACCGGGCTGTAGCAGGCTAACAGGACTCCGGTATTCATCGCGTGACATTTCCCCGAAGGGACAGACACAGGAACAAAGAAGGACACATGCCGGCCAGCCTAAGTGTTCCGGAGCAGTAGCAAGCTACCATGGCTCGGTGGAAACACTAGGAGACATTTCCCGGTAAGAGAGGCTACTAAAGATAAACAACTAGATGGTCAGATCCCACACATACCAAGCATTTCAATAACATACACACAATATGCTCGATATGTGCAAGTACAACATGGCATCACAACATGACTCTACGACTCAAGTATTTACTCATTAGGCTCCGAGGAGCGAGATATTACAAACATGGGTCTCATGACCCAACAATCAGAGCATACAAATCAAAGCACAAGCGGAAGCTATCATGTCTGAGTACAGACATCTATAAATGAAAAAGGCTGAGAAGCTCGACTATCTATCAGATCCTGCCGAGGGCACAAGATCGTAGCTGAGGTATCAAGCTAAACGTCGAAGTCCACGCGGAACTACTAGTGAGACTGGAGTCTCTCTGCAAAACATAAAATAGGCAAACGTGAGTACAAATGTACCCAGCAAGACTTACATCAGAACTAACTACATATGCATCATTATCAACAAAGGGATGGTGGGGTTTAACTGCAGCAAGCCAGCTTTGACTCGGTGGCTATCCTGAACTACGACTGCAATGTAACTCTTTTGAGGTGGCGCACACGAGTCCACATATTCACCATATCAATACACCACTATGGATCCGCTCCCATCTCCCTACGAGAACGCCATCCATAGCACTCACGCTTATCTTGCGCATTTTAAAGTATCCACTTTCACTTGTCTATGAACTGATATAAGCAACCCAGAAGTCCTTTTCCGCGGACACGACTATTCGAATAGATGATGTTAACCCTGCAGGGGTGTACTTCTTCATACATGTTTCCACCACTTAGCGTCTGCACACGACATGTGCTCGGCAGACTTCAAGCGAAAGCCGACGTGGGTGTAGACCACGACCTACCTAAACACTCAAGTCTCTAGTCCAGGTTTATCGCCTATTCGGGTTCCATCCATGAGGAGATCCGGCCGGAGTTTCGCTCACAGCCCCAAACGATGTGAACAGGGTTCCGTGACACCAAACGGGCGCCCGGTTTACCCGGCCACGTGCCTACCGCATCACAGCCCACCCCTACGGTCAGCGCTGTCCACGGCCTCCAGCGTACTACAAACACCAGAAACTACTTGCAACTCCTGGACAGAGGACGAGGGTGAATAAGAAGTCGAGCGGGGTCATATTTCAGGGCCCAATGTATGGTAGTAGCTGAATAATGGATCACAAACGCAGAACTCAGTTCCTGAGGATGGCTGCAATGAGACAACCCACCATGTACTCCTACATGGCCTCTCACCGCTACCTTTACCAAATCGTATTCACACACTTAGCTCACACACGGTAGGACATGTTCACACGCCTCTGATTCATACCCGATGAATCAGACCTGACTCAACTCTAAGCAGTAGCAGGCATGACAAACAAACATGAATGAGTAGGCACAACAGGGCTCAAACAACTCCTACTCATGCTAGTGGGTTTCATCTATTTACTGTGGCAATGACAGGTCATGCAAAGGATAAAGGGGTTCAGCTACCGCAGCAAGTAACAAATATGTCGTTGTTGTCCTAATGCAGTAAAGGAGAGCAGGAGCGAGAGAGTGGGATTTTATCGGAATGAACAAGGGGGTTTTGCTTGCCTGGCACTTCTGAAGATAACATTGAGTCTTCATCAGTGTCAACGATCACATCACCGGTATCACGTCTATCGAGAGGGGACAAATACCGGCAACATAGAAGGGAACACAATCAATGCGATGCACAATATGATGCATGATCATAACATGGCAAAATGAATGTGTTTTGAGCTAATGCAACTAGCAACAGATTAAATGAAGTTGGTTTGAATACAAGATTCAAATTTAAACCCCATATGTGATTATTCAAATGCCATTTAATTGATTTGTGCTAAACAGCAGCTATAAGTTGTTCTAACATGCATGAAAATGGTACAGATGGATTCCTTGAATTTTTTTGATAATTTTTCATATATAAATTATTTAATTTGGAGTTACGGTTAATTTTCTATGATTTATTGAAGTTTATATAATTTTCTGGATTTTCTGATTTATTTTAATTCCAGAAAATCATTTAATGCATCAGCATGACATCACCTTGACGTCATCAGGTCAACGGGGCAGATTCAGGTCAAACCTGACCAGTGGGGTCCACTGGTCAGTGACCCAGTCAACTAACCAGGTTAGTTAGCCCTAACTAACTTAGTTAGCCGGGCGGGGCCCGCATGTCAGTGACCTATCTAGTTAGCTAGGTTAATTAGCGCTAACTAATTTAACACTAATCTAGCCGGCGCCTGGGCCCACACGTCAGGGGGGTCAAACCCCGGGTCAAAACCCGCCGGAGTTGACCCGCGGCTTGTCGCCGGCGACGCCAGCAACGGCGGAGGGCGTCGGAAACGCTGCTCCGGCCACGGTTTGATGTGCGGGTGGGTGCTACGAGTAGCTAGCGATGTGGCGCATCCAACGGTGGCGGTGTTTGGTGCTGGGGTGGCCGGAGTTAACGGCGGCGAGCTCTTTTGCGGCCGCCGGAGTTCGGCTATCGACGGGAACTATGCCACAGAGCACGGGAGGAGCAGCAGTTGGGTGATTTGAGCTCCTTCGGATGCGCTGAGCGCGTTGGCGGGCTCATAAGCAAGCGGTGACGGATGTGGCCGCGACGGCGCCATGGCCGGCGGCGAGGGATTCTCGGGCAAGGTGGTGGGGCTAGCTAGAGAGGGAGGTGGGGCAGGGGGAGAGGGGGAATCGGGTCGAGGGCTCACCGCGGAGCTGCAGGGAGGGTTAGTGGGCTCGGGGGCGCGCCGGAGTGGCCGAATCGACGGAGAAGATCCTCGGCGGCCGGCGAGGGGGAAAACGTCGGGGGCGGCGTTCCGGGGCTCTTCTGGTCGCGTGAGACGACGAGGAGGACGAGGGAGGACTGGCGGAGCTCTGGGAGGCGTCGGGGAGACGAGACGGTGGCTGTGGCCGCGCGAGCGCTGGTCGGC
>NC_041385.1:213222776-213262722 GCF_002162155.2 Triticum dicoccoides | reverse complement strand
GGGGGAGCTGGGCCGGCTGGTGGGCTGCACGGGTGAGGCCAGGTAGGCTTTACTCTTATTATTATTTTTTTCTGTTCTGTTTCTTTATTTAATATCTTTTGCCATTGTTTGAATTTAAACAAATTCAAACAATGCCCTTCTTTTATTTAAGTTTTTGAGGCTTCCAAAATTCCTCAGTTCAAACTTTCAGAATTTAAACATGATGCACACTTGAGCTAGCCTAGAGCACTACCAGCAGCTAGGGATGTGACAGTCTTTCCAATTTTACAACAGCTCGTCTATTTCCTCGCCGCTCCTCGTACACGGGCGTTTTCGGGGTTCGGTTTCACCATCGAACAGATCCTTGTGTTTCCTCCACGGGTCATCGTCGCGAAGCCACCTTCGATGTCCCATGAACACGGTTTTTTGAAGACCTGGGATCTCTATCGAGCTGGCGATACGCTGTGTCATCCATGCACCTTACGCATCAAGAAAATCCGTGGACTACCTGCCCCGCGAGATATCCGTAACCGAGATAGTCGTGCACTGTCGTGAGCAGTGCGGCTCTCATAGGGAAATATTCTTTCTCTGCGGCGTCCCACGTATTGGCTGGCGTTTTCCACAGCGTGTCAAGCTCCTCTTTCAGCAGCCCTAGATACAGATTGATGTCGTTCCCTGGTTGTTTCGGCCCTTCAATTAGCATACTCATGTGAATGTACTTCCTCTTCATGCACAACCAGGGGGAGGCCAGGTGCTATGTGTGCTTCTCTGGCTTCCAAACGGATTGACTCCATCGGTGCTCGCGCCCAGCACGATGTTCCTTGGATCGTTCCCAAATTCTGGGTCTTCGAAGTTCAACGCTTGCCACTGGCTCGCATCCTTAGGGTGACTCAGCATCTTGTCTTTTTTATCTATCTCCGGATCATTTGCGTCATCTTCTCGCTTCTTCTCCTCCCTATCCGCGTGCCAACGCAGGAGCTTTGCTACCTTAGGGTCCGCGAAATACCGCTGCAGACAAGGAGTGATCGGAAAGTACCACACCGATTTTCGAGGAGCTTTCTTCCTCTTCTTGTATCGAGTGACGCCGCACACCGGACATATGGTAGACTCCGCGTGCTCGTCCCGATAAATGATGCAATTGTTCATGCACACATGGTATTTCACGTGCGGTAAATCCAGAGGACACATGATTTTCTTCGCCTCCTCGAAACTGGTCGGGCACTTGTTCCCCTTGGGAAGACGTTCGTGCCAGAATGACATGTTCTCGTCGAAGCATGCGTCGGTCATTTTGTGTTTTACCTTCATCTCCATAGCCATGAGCGTTACTTTCAGGCGGGTATCCTCGGGCCTGCATCCTTCATACAATGGAGTAACCGCGTCCATCTCCAGTTGATCCAGCTTGGCTTTCTCTCGGGCGGCAGCTCTTGCGTTATCCGTCCGCTTGAGAAGCAGCTCTTGAATATGAGGGTCCTGCACCCAGCCTCCATCGTCATCTGCTCCGACATCTTCATCTTCATGATCATGCCCTTCGTCTTGATCTTCCTCATCATCATGTACGACATCTTCTACATGATGACTGTGTACAACATCACCGTCGCGATCATGTCCTGGAGATTCTTCGTCTTCTCGCCCGCCCTCGCCGCGGTGGTACATGTCTTGTTGCCCTTCCTCATTTCTTGCCCGGCCCCGGCCATGGACGACTTGATAGTCATCTTCATCACCTTGCCACTGATAGCCATCCATGAAACCACGCAAGAGCAGGTGGTCCCGCACCTGCCCGGAATCCGGGTCCGCAATAAGGCTCTTCAGCTTGCATCTTCGACATGGACATCTTATCTCCGTCTCGTTCTTTTGAAGCATCTCGGCCTTCGCGGAGCTCAAAAACATATTCACGATGCCTTCAGTCATCGTGCGGACCATGGTCGCCTGCGGGGTAGAGCAAAACGATATGTTAGAACCAAGAAAAAATTTGGCATGACCTTCCCTAAAAATAGGACCAAAAAGAATGCATAGTGCCAAAATTCTCGCCGAAACGGAAATGAATCAAAACATTCCGGCAAAATATTGGCAACTATCGCATATTTCAAATACCGGTACCTTCAAACACAAACATATATGCAACACCACAAACACATGCAACACCACAAACATACATAGATCTAGCTAGGCCACAAAAAGTGCATGTGCACGTTGTTGGAGCGAGCTAGGGAGAAAAACAAGTAGATCTATATCATGAAGATAGCTTTCCCTTACTTACCTATCAAAAGAAGGTAATTTCACCACTTAATTTTGTTGAATCTATGGTGGAAATGAGGTGAGGAGGAGGAGATGGCCGAAAGCTTGGAGAAGGAGGTGGATGGAATGAAGTGGGGAAAGTGAGTGGGTAGGTGTGGGCTGTCCAAAATATCTTGTTGGTCCCAGGTTACTAATGGCGCATCATAGGAAAATGCGCCATTAGTAACCCTGGTTACTAATGGCGCGTCAGCATACGGTGCGCCATTAGTGGTTTTGCAAAAAAGTAAAAATAATAATTATATATACTAATGGCGCATCTCCTCTGAGTGCGCCATTACTAGTTTAAACTAGTAATGGCGCACTGTGCGACGATGCGCCATTAGTAGTTTTGCAAAAAAAGAATAAAACAAAATTTACAATAATGGTGCACCGCCTGCTTGGTGCGCCATTAGTAGTTATAGATAGTAATGGCGCATTATGGACCAGATGCGCCATTAGTATGTATGGGAAAATGGAAAAAAAATTCATACTAGTGGCGCACCCTTTTTACGGTGCGCCATTAGTATCTTCCACACTAATGGCATATCACAAACAAGTGCGCCATTAGTATATAGTAGTGGCGCACTGCTTCCTCTGTGCGCCATTAGAATCAATCCTATCTATAGCCCTTTTCCTAGTAGTGAACCGCGTAAGGAACGCAAAATCAAGGAACATAACACCGGTATGACGGAAACTAGGGCGGCAAGAGTGGAACAAGACACCAGGCATAAGGCCGAGCCTTCCACCCTTTACCAAGTATATAGGTGCATTAATTAAACAAGAGATATTGTGATATCCCAAAATATCCATGCTCCAACAAGGAACAAACTTCATCTTCACCTGCATCTAGCAATGCTATAAGAGGGGCTGAGCAAGAGCGGTGACATAGCCAAACAATGGTTTGCTAGGACAAGATGGTTAGAGGCTTGACATGGCAATATGGGAGGCATGATAAACAAGTGGTAGGTAAAGCTAACATAGCGATAGAGCGAGCAACTAGCAAAGCAAAGATAGAAGTGATATCGAGGGCATGGTAATCTTGCCTGCAAGGTTCTCAGAGTTGTCGAAAGCTTGATCCTTGTTAGCGTACTCAACAGGTTCCTCGTTCACGTACTCGTCTCCTGGCTCTACCCAAAGCAAGAACACAAGCAATGGAACCACAATAACTCACGGTGCAATGCACGAACAACATGATGCAATACATGGTATGATATGCGAGATGTGATATGCAATGCTTACGCGTGCTCCGGAAGGAAAATGATGAACAAGGCATAAACTTGGCAAACCAAGCATTCCGCTGGAAAGATGAGGTGATTTTGGTTGAAATCGATATAAGGATCGCCGGAAACGGATGCATGGTTTGCAAATGGCAAGCAAAACAATGACACAATTCTGCGATTAACAGCATGATAGCACTTAGAATACATCAAGAAACTATGCTACAGCACCCCAACATATCAACAAAGCATATGATAGTGATCTACAAGAGATAGTTGACAAAATATGTACAGTGAGCTACGACTAATTCACACATTAACAGGTTCAAACAATCATGGCAAAAGTGTAAAAGATAACAGCAGCTCAGACTTCACTAACATGGCAGAAGCAGCATCAGGAAGCAATGTTTAGAGCAAGCAAACATCATGCTAAAGGAACATATCGTAGAAACTTAAGGCATGGCATGATACTACTAAATGCATAGAACAAAAGTCCTTTACTGACCATGAGCCAAAAAGGATCAGAAGATATGATTACACCCATGTAAATATAGCAAGTTTCGTTAACAGATTCAGGAAACATAGCATGGCATTAACAGCATTATGAAGGCATCTTTGCGAGCTCGATTCACTCACCACAAGTCATTGCATGACAAGATAAGCATAGCACCAGCAAGAATACATGTTTATGAAACTAAACATGGCAAGAACAAGTTCATAGCATGCAAGGATCAACTACAACAACCTTGGCAATATTGAATAACATGTAAACAATCTGCCAGGAAACATTTTATAGCAAAAATAGAGCAAGAAAATGACATTCTACACTACTCCATAATTGCAAGCAGGGGCATGGATGGATAGAGCATAACCATATGTTCAAAACATCCTTACTGAAGTATCTCAAAATATGCATGTATCTCTCTGTAGCATCAAGTTTACATGGCATAAAAATAACAGCAGAACAAGGACTGAAATCAGCAACATCACGAAGCCTAGTTTGCATTCTTGTGCTAGTCACCACATTGATCACAAAAATACATGGCAAGCACCTCTGTAAATATGGCATGGCATAGTACAAAACACATGAAGAGCTCATGCCCATAAGATGCACACAATAAATGTAGCAAAAATGACAAGACAACATCATGAAGTAAAATGACATGTTTATGAACTTGCTCAAATGCAGAAACTAATGCCACCACTGCATTGGTGGGATTTTTCTACCCCAAAAACATATATAATATGTCTAGGTTGCAGTAGAAAAATCCCCACATTTATGCAAAAGCTAATACAGCCTATAATGGAAACCTCAGCATATGCCAAAACTGGCATGTTCCGAATTTGGAATAAAACAGAAAACATGAGGGAAAGCTAGATGCACCCAGGCTGTTCCCAGCTGTTAGACTGACTGGGAGGGCCATGGGCCATGCGGCTGGGTGTGTGTATGACCGATGGGGCCAAGGCGTCAGTGTTACAATGAAAAAATACAATCAACAGAAAACTGTGGTGAGCCTGGGATTCGAACCCAGGTCTCCTAGTTACAACCGTGGGTGTGCTACCAGTTGGGCTCGGACATGGTTGCTGGTTTGGTAGGGGCTCGGGTCCTGGTGAAGCAACCTTAGGCAGATATGGGCCCCTTCTCATCTACAACAGAGAAGACGCCGACGGTGCCTGCGAGCAACGACGACGACCACCGGAGCCAAGGGACACTGGCGGGGGTGCGGGATAGGCCAGAGTGGTACGCACATGCGGTGCTGGAAGGGAACGTGCGTGCATGTGGAGCAACTGTGGGAGTTGGCATGCGGGGTACTTGAGCTCGAGCATCTGCTCGACTCGGGCTACGACGAGCACGGCGGGCAGGGGGAAGCAGTAGGGCGCGGCGCGGGCAGGCTATGAGAGTGCGCGCATGGATGCAGCAAGGCGTGGAGGAGCTCGTCTAGGAGGATCCAGAGCAGGAGGTGCACGCGAGATGTCTCTGATCTACCCAACTGAAGAAAAACTTCAGAACTCGCCTCGGTGCGCCGGGAACACGACGACGACGAGATCTTGGCCGCTCCTACGGAGACCGATCGACGAAACGAAAAGAGCAGGGAGGAGGATGGGTATACCTAGTATACCTATGACAAGGAGGTGAGGCCAGTGGCGCAGTAGATAGACAGCAGGGAGGCGGAGATTTCTGGTGGACTTGCTGTTCAAGAAGGAGAGGACATAGAGGACGAAGATGACGTCGGGGAAGGCATCCTTGGGCTCGGATCGGCGTCAGAATGGACTCGGGGAGGCGCTGCGGCCAAAAAGAGGACGTCGGGGAAGGCGTCCTTGGGCTCGGATCGGTGTCAGAATGGACTCGGGGAGGCGCTGCGGCCAAAAAGAGGCGCTGCGGCCAAAAAAACCACAAACAAAACAAAAGAGGACAAAAAGGATTGAACCCAAAAGGAATTGGATGAAGAACAAGGTTGGATACATTGTCAAATATGGAAGTTTACATCTGGGGTGTTACAACTCTCCTCCACTACAACAGGATCTCGTCCTGAGATCTAGGACTGAAAGAACTCCAGATATTCGGAACGGAGGTGATCCTCGTGCTCCCAGGTGGCTTCTCGGTCGGAATGGTGTGACCACTTCACTTTCAGGAATTTGATTGACTTGTTGCGACTCTTGCGCTCGGTTTCTTCAAGAATATCAATGGGGTGCTCATGATAAGACAGATCTTCTTGGAGGTCAATTTCTTCGAAGTTGATAGTGCGCTCAGGAGTCTTGAAGCACTTGCAAAGCTGTGACACGTGAAACACATCGTGCACATTTGCAAAGTTGGATGGAAGCTCAAGTTGATAGGCGAGATCGCCTCTTTTGCCAATGATCTTGAAAGGACCCACGAATCTAGGGGCAAGCTTCCCTTTGATACCGAAGCGACGAGTGCCTTTCATTGGAGAGACGCGGAGGTAGACATGGTCTCCGATTTCAAAAGCCACATCATGGTGCTTGTCATCATAATAGCTCTTCTGGCGCGATTGCGCGGCTTTGAGATTCTCACAAATGACTTTGCACATTTCTTCGGCTTCTGTGATCAAGTCGTTGCTAAGAAGTTGGCGTTCACCTGTCTCGGACCAATTGAGTGGAGTATGACACTTTCTGCCATATAGAATTTCGAATGGGGCCTTGCCCGAACTCGCTTGGAAGCTGTTGTTTTAGGAGAACTCGGCATATGGAAGACAATCTTCCCACTTCATACCGAAAGAGATGAAACAAGCCCTGAGCATGTCTTCGAGGATTTGATTGACTCGCTCGACTTGGCCACTTGTTTGAGGATGGAAAGCTGTGCTGAAACAAATGTTGGTGCCCATGGCCTTCTGAAAGGAGTCCCAGAACATAGAGGTGAAAATGCTTCCACGGTCTGAAGAAATCAATTGTGGAATGCCGTGCAAGGAGACAATCCTGGAGGTGTATAGCTCTGCCAACTGAGCTGCCGTGATAGATTCTTTTATAGGAAGGAAATGAGCCACTTTAGTAAGCTTGTCAATAAAAACGAAGATAGCATCATTTCCATGCTTGGACTTAGGAAATTCAGTCACGAAATCCATCTCGATATGATAAAACTTCCATTCCGGAATAGCAAGAGGTTGGAGGAGACCAGTTGGTCGTTGGTGTTCTGCTTTTACCCTTCGGCAGACATCACATTCATTCACGAACTGAGCAATTTCTCGCTTCATTCGAGTCCACCAATACGACTGCTTGAGGTCATGGTACATCTTCGTACTTCCAGGATGAATGGATAGAAGGGAATTGTGTGCCTCGTTCATAATGACTTTTCTCATATCACCTTTAGGAACCACAATTCGATCCTCGAAGAAAAGAGTATCTTTGTCAACAATGTGGAAGCACTTGTATTTGGAAATGCCCTTGTCGATACCACATTTCACCTTTTTCACCATGGTATCCAGGAGTTGTGCCTCATGAATTTGATCTTCCAAAGTAGGAGAGACTATGAGGTTGGCAAGAAAGCCTTGAGGAACAACTTGAAGATTCAGTTTGCGGAAATCTTCACAAAGATCTGGTTGGAATGGCTTGAGAATTAAGCTGTTGCAATAAGCATTTCTGCTCAGAGCATATTCAATACTTGGATTGTACTCTTGAATCATTTCGACCCATCGAGTTTGTCTGAGGTTGAGATTGGGTTGAGTGAAGATATACTTGAGACTCTTGTGATCGATGAAAATGTCCACTTTCCTTCCCAACAAGAGATGTCTCCATGTTATCAATGCATGGACAACTGTCGCCAACTCAAGATCGTGAGTGGGGTAGTTCTTTTCGTTGGGCTTGAACTGATGAGAGGTATAATGTCGTGGGGAACGAACACCTATGGGGCAAGGGCCCTTTCGGTCCGGCAGGGAGCGGAGGCCGCACGAAGAGCGGATCGAGGCGAGGCACGCGAGCGATTTTACGCAGCTTCGGAGCTCTCCGGAGAGATAATACTCCTACTGCTGCTTTGTTGTTGTATTATGTTCTTGCTCGAGGGCGTGGGAGTGTTCTGGTTTCGAATCAGTCCAACCCCCCTCTACGTTGCGCATGGGCCTCCTTTTATAGGCTCAAGGGGTCACCGACAGGTGGCAACGCATGCAGGGGTAAAAGTGTAAAAGGTGTGGTTGGTACAACTGCTTGTACAGTGCCCCCCTACCTAACTCTGACGGCAGGGGACAAAAGCATTTAATGCCCCTCTGAGTCGCTTAAACAGTGCACAAAAGTGACCGTTAGGGGCGCCACCGCTTGCCACGATGGCCATCTCGTCATCTCTGTTCGCCACCTCGCACCGCTTGGCTGCACAGCCTCTCGCCACGTGCGCCTGGAACGATCCAGTGGTGACACGTTGTCGGATGCGCTGGAGCGTGGGCACAGAGTGGTGGCTTCGCTGCGGCAAGCGCCTTGCCGCGGTCGTTGTCTTGTCGCGCCCGGAAGCTTGTCGCTCGCCGGGTCTTACCGGGACGCGCGGCGCGTCGCGGCAAGTTCCTTGAAATGCCTTCGTTGGCCTTCCCGACAAGCTCCTCTTGCCGGGGCTTTGTCCTTCCCGGCAAGCTCCTCTTGCCGGGGCCTTGTCTTCTCAGTAAAAACACTTTGTTCTTGAATGGCTCCAAAAGGAACCACGGAGGACCTTGGCGGGCACTCGGCAAGCCTTGCCGCGGGATACTAAGGTACCCCTACTTTAGTACACCGACAGGAGCCCCCGGGCCTGGGCCACACACGGTGTCGAGCGCTGTTGGGCCAGGCCCAAAACAGGGCACGGGCACACGACGCCTGGGTCCACACCGTATCTAACTCCGTATCCACCGCGCCCTCCCGTAACGGCACGCGTCGAATGCGGCGTCGTGGGAGAGATCGTGGGTGATTCTTTATTCGGAAAAAGCGTAACGTTTGCCTCCTCCTCTTTATAAGAAGGGGAAACAGAGGCAGTTCCCCCACCTTCTCCACTTGCGGTTCCAATATCAGAAATCTCCGCCGCTCCCCTCCGCTTCCAAAGCCAAAAGAGAGCAGCGCTCCGCCCCCCGTCGCCACCATCGCCACCAACGTCCTTGATCTCCCTCCACCGCCTCCACCGTGGCTCCGAAGACCGGGAAGGGTGCGAAGTCGGCCGAGGTGCTGCGGCTTGAGGCGCTGCGGAAGGAGCGGGCAACCTTCCCCCCCGAGCTCTCCGCGAAGGAGTTGAGGGAGTGGTTCTACCTCTTCTGGTTGACGGAGACGCGAGCGCATCCGCGCACGCAGGTACTCTCCGCTGCCGCTTCTGCTTCGAAACGGGCTCCAAAGGGATACCCCTTCTTCGCACTGTTCTTCCATTGTGGGCTCTGCCCGCCCTTCTCTGAATTCTTTTGTGACATCATGAACACCTACGGGTTCCATCTCCTTGATCTCACTCCCAATGCTGTCCTGACCATGGCGGTTTTCGCACATCTCTGTGAAAACTTTGTTCGAATCCACCCGAATGTAGCCCTCTTCCGTCACTACTTCATGCCCCGGGTCGAGAGAGGAGATACCTTAGCTGGCGGGATCACCTGGATCTCGAGAGCCGGCAAGAAGGAGGTCTATTTGCAGGGGGAGCTTCGCAGCAAATGGGATGAGTGGAGAGCTGAATGGTGTTGGATCGTTGAGGAGAACCCACAGACGTTCACTGCCCTGCGCCAAACCCCAGCAGTGCGCGGCAATGATTGGAGCGCCCTGGCGGCGGACGATGCTAGGCTGAAGATCGCCACTGCCCGGATCTTGCGACTCAGGCTTGCCGGGCTCACTGTAGGCGCTGGTGGCGCGGACTTTCTTCGCCGCCGCATCGCCCCTCTGCAGGAGAGGGGGAGGCCCACTGTCACACCCTGATTTTCATGGCACAACACTTAAGATCTTAATCATGATAAAATGTGGTTTGTCAAAAACTTTTGTGTGTTTTGGTCCTTGCTTGATTTGATTTTTGTCTGCTGTTTGCAAGTGCTCTAAAAATCAAATAAATCCTCCAACTCCTATACTTCATATCCTTGCTCCAAAAACCTTTTCCAATGATCATGCCATGTGTATAGGATATAAAAATAATTTCTTGCAAAGATAATTTGGCCAAAAAGTATTTTCAAAAATTAGTTTTTTCAAAAACCCCTAAATTGAGGTTTGCACTGCAAGTACTTAATTAAGGGCAGTAAAAATCTTTCCAAAAATATATTTGACTCCTATTAGATACAGGATACCCATAAACCACAAAAATATAATTTTAAAAGTTATTTTCCTATTTTATTTAAAAGCTTTTTATTAAGGCCAGAAATGGTCTTTAATAGGGGAAAAAATTATTTTATGGTTTTAAAAATATTTGACAAAAATTAGGGAAACTCGGTGGACATATATTTTCCATATATAAGAGTTTCAACACATGGTCATGTTCAAAATATTGGTCAAATCCCTCAAAAACCCTTTCTGGATATTTCAAGCTTTTGAAATATTTACAAAGGAAATATTCTCCAAAAATTCCAGGAAAATTCTATCATGTCACATATGACATATTAGATGATCTTGCCAAGTCTCATGATTTGGAGAACAAGATAACATCATCAAATCCCCTCAAAACCATTTCTGTCTATTTTGAAGTTTGAGCAACTTTACATTGCCAAACATGTCCAAATGTTCTCAAACTTGGTGCACATGCTCCAATGGTCTAATAATGCATCTAGACCAAATGGCATAGGTTGGAGAAAAGGATATCTTGATCAAAGTGCCTCAAAACCCTCTCTGACCAGAATCAAATTTGAACAACTCTACATTACCAACTTTCTCTCCTTGATTCCAACTTTTGTGAGAATGATCACATGACCAAATGAGGCCACTACACCAAGTGTTGCATCAAGGAGAATAGATTTGCATGGCTAAATCTTGGAAAGCCCATTTCTGTTGATTTCTAGGGTTTACCAAAGTTGCTTTGTCAACTTGATCCAAATGATCTCCAAATTGGTGGAAGGACCTAATTATGTGTGTCATTTCACCCTATGGAGTCTCATGGAAGATGCAAATCATCTACTTGCCCAAACCTTTATCAAACACCTTCTGGCATTTTGCAAAAACCACTATTTTGACCCCTTCCACTACTCTTGGGGAGCTCAACTTTTTACCACAGCCTCTTCTGACCATCTCCTACCTCCAGTAACTCTCCTCCTTCAGTAGCTCAATTATTTGGGGGTAAAACCCATCCCTTTCTCTCTCTGTTTACCCATGGCAACTCCTCCTCTCTCTCTCCTTTCTATATGCAGCGCCCCACCTAGCTCCTGACCACTCTAGAGCATCCAAGGAAGCTCCAAGACACAAGTGGACACGGCAGAGCGCGCAAAACGCGCTCATGCCGGCCGAAAGCCTGCTCTGGAGCGCGCTACAGTAGCGGCCAAGCCCTACCGCCACACTCCTGTCCACCTAGGGCCGCCCAAGCGCGCCAGTCGACGCCCCTCGACGTCCGCAACACGCCACCACTCTGTCCCCTTCCTCTCTCTCCCTCCTGCTGCCTCCTTTCGCACGCGCGCCGGCCGCCCGAGAGCTCCAATGGGCATGCTCACACGCGCGCTGCCCTGACGCTACCCCGCTCCTTCTCTCCCTTCCCTTGACCTGGACCACGCCCACAAGCACCTCAGACACGCCCCAAGGCGCCCGTTTGGCCCCTGGCAATGCCCCGGGCCGTGGCTGTGCACCCCGCCTACGGCACCTCTCGGCCGCGCCCGTATAGGGCCACCCCCGAGCCTTATCATGTCTCAAACTGCTCTCTCTCCCCCTCTCGCATCCTCTGACCGACCCACGGCCCTTCCCATGCTCTCCTTGCACCTCCATGGCCGTAGCAGTGCCGCCGGCCGCCGCTTAAATTCGTGGGCCTCGACCCCTCTCTTTTCCCCAGGAACACTCCCGCACCCTCTCATTACCATCGCCAACTCACCCCGTGCTCCATCCCCTCCTCCTCGTGCCTTCCTTGCTGGGCCGAACCCCGCCACCGCCTGTCCCTGCCGCGACCGAGGCCTCGCTCGTTCTGGTGCTCCTCGACAGAAACCGGGTCCCTAGGTGGATGCGGCCCGTCCTCCCGAGCTCTCCGGAGTCCGGGCGGTCGCCGGAGGTGGCCGGAGCCACCGGAACGGGCACCGGCAAGCGCTCGGCCCCGCCTCCTCTGCCTCCTCTATCGCGGGCGGGAGGAGGGCGACGACCCTGCGGATGGACCCCGCAGGTCAGCGACCGGCCAGCGGGCCCCTCCCGTTTAAGTGAAGGCGTACCAGCCTCTTCCTCGCTTCCCCGCGGCGAAGGCGCCCTGAAGGAATACGCCTTCGACGTCGCCCCTGGCACCCGCGCAGCCGAGCCGCTGGGCCGGCCCACTGCTATCCTTCGCCTGGTGCGCAGGATAAGGGTAATGCCTATAATTCTTTTTATTCTTTTCCAGTGGGATTGTAAAATCCATAGATTATTTATTCTAAGTCCAAATCTGATGATTCTAATTTCTACAAGTTCATAAATTCCTGATCTATCACATGGTGCAATTTGCACATTTTTCCATAAAGGTTTTCTTCACAGACAATTATCAAATCCCAATTTTCTTAATTCTGTGATAAACTTTAGAAAATCACAAAGTGCTCAATATTGATCCAAATTCCATGGTTCAAATTCCTAGATAAATCTAAGCTCACAACCTAGTCTATGAACATTTTTCTTGATGCTTTCTGTACCACATAAATTATTGAGCCATTTCTTCATATTTATCAGCTTTGCAAATTCATAGGAAATTTATTTGAACTCCAAATCCAGTGAAACCAATTCCTAGATGCTTCTAAAATCATGCTCTGTCAAATGGGTGCCTTTGCTCATTTTCCAAAAATATATTTCTGTACACTTCTAGCAAATCCATAAACCTCTTGATTCCATCATATTGAAATGTTCGGAGATGTCCGTTTATCCACTTCCAATGAAATCACTTTGGTCATTCCTCATATGACCAGAGGTATCCAATAAAAGTCAACTTCACATTTTTAGAGCACATTTATTCTTGCCTTGTTGTGTTGCTTATTGTGTTTGTTTCCGATGTTAGTTGACGAAGTAGACGAAGTACTTGGAGAAGGACCAGAAGACTTGAAGACTCTGAGGAACAGGCAAGCAGCCCTTTGACCATGACTATGAAACCCCCTTTTATATGCATGTCATTTATAGCTCTTTATTATTGTTGCATCGGAATCATGGTGAGATGGTGAACCACGTGGGTTGGTTGCCTCAGTTACATTCCTCGTTGATACTTGCATTGTGCATGGCCCTACCTTCTTATGAGGGTTATGCCGGTGGGAGTAGATAGGATGCAAATGTAGATGCTACGCAAAAGGGACGGGGATATGCATGGTGATGGAAGCAAAATATTTTCAAACGACTTTTGAAAACCCCATCGGGTGCCACTTATGCCCGAGGGAGATGATGAGATAGGTAACCACTTGATCACGAAGTGGTGTACCGAGGCAAGTGTGTGTTGTTTTCGAAAACGGATTAGATTTAAGATTTGATGACTGTCCCAACCTTACATGCACGACCACTCTACCCTTATATGGGAAAGGGCATTATTGAGTACCTAGACCGATACTAGCTTGGGGCCCGCATTACTAGTGACGGGAGAGTTGTTGGTGCGCTCTCTCGGGACGGGATCGTGCCAGGTAGGGCGACCATGATTGTTTTCACAGGGCACCAGACACACCGTTGGTACCCTGTGCCAGTGGTATGTGATAAGTATGGGAGCAAGGCTCCAAGATAGTGTTATGTGAAATGTTGGGCACGGGGGTTACTGCCAATCGAGTGGACTCCATGTTAGTGTCGTCTAGGGAAAGGTGGTGATCGGGTGCTTACCCCGGGTACTTGAGGTACCGCGGGTCGTGGATGACACCGAAGTTCCCCGGATCTAGTGGGTAAAGTGTGCAACCTCTGCAGAGTGTAAAACTATTCGAATAGCCGTGTCCACGGTCAAGGACGGTTGGGCGGTGCTGCTTAAACTATGTCCAGGGTTTTCAACCGTGTGAGTGTGGTGATGGAAATGACTTCGGTCAAGTCAAAGGACTTGACACGACTGAGATGGGTTGGTGCCCACTCTGTTTATGATAAATGGGTTGGTGCCCACTCTATTTATGTTGATATCTGTGACCAGATCTCATAGTTACTTGAATCCTCTTGATGCATGCTTTATAGGATGTTGAACATGTCATTGCACTCAAAACTAGCTTTATGCAAAATTTACCTATGTCATGCATTGTTGTACCTTGAACCAACATGGGTTGCTTAAGAGTACATTCAAAGTACTCATTGGCTTGCCACTTGTTATTTTATTGACCAGGCATGAAAGAACAGGATGTGATGAAGAACTCTTGGTGACGAACACGCGAGCTAGGACGCTTCCCAGTCAGAATGCCTATAGGGTTAAGGCAGATGGCATGGGTCCATGTTATCGACGAAGATTTCCGCTGCGATGTTGTACTCAAGACTTGACCATAACTGTCCTACTTGTGTAATACGGTATGTATGGATGTAAGACTCTTGTTATTCAGCTTCTGTGTGTTCAGTGAGCATTGATCTCTGGGATCACTGTACACGTGCATTCGGTGATCACGACTTATGAGTCGGGGTCCCCACAGAGCTGGTATCAGAGCCATCCTGACTGTAGGAAGCCTTAGTTAGCATGGTCGTTAGTTAGGGTAAAACTATTTCCAAAACTACTACTAGTTTTCAAAATTATCTGTACTTCTCTTCCCTTCTCAGTTTTTCGAAAACTAAGGTATACTTTCCTTATTGGTCTCTTCCCCTTCAAAACCTTTGGTCGCTAGAACCCTTATGCCCCTGACCACAGGATTCCTTGTAATCCTCGTGGATTATCTGGAAGGATGATGCCTTGCCAAACATTCACCCATATCTCCTGAACACAAGATTGGCGACATCACAACAAGACGATACCAACAGAAGATACATCCTTGAGGAATGAGGACCTAGAGACCCAGGAGATGGCGACACCCTTGACACTGCCCCAAGATGATGCAACCTTAGCCTACGATGATTAGGGCATAGGATATGCAAGATCATGATATACATCGCTAATAGAGTAACCATGTCACTACCGTTGTTGTATCGGCAACCACCGATGGATGAGAACCTAGCCATTTGGTCCGCCTCACCATAGTGAGCAGGAAAATGGTTCTCCTCATCCCCCGCTCTTGGTGTCGATGTTGTCATCAACATAACCGACATGATGGACCTCTATTACGCCTTGATAATGTCATTGCATAAAGGATTACCTACCTGGTACCATCGATGGCTTAGAAGACAACAGAAGACCAAGTCAATGCCTGCTATGAGAAGCCACCTTCACCCCATCACTTCAACAGGCAAGAAGTTGTTGAAAACTCTTCAAGCTCAACCGGGATCGTTTCATCAACCAACTACAAGAGACGTAGCAGCACCTGAGGAAAACCCGGGAGACTGCACGAGGCACAAGGCACGACTATGGAGTCCGAGAACCCCTAGGGTAGGATGAGTCGTGTACCCCCTATGCGCAGTCGAGTCCGTATGATGGTTCGAGTAGAACCATGAGTGTGTTGCTTGTTTTTATTTTTCTGTGTTTTTGATATCAGTCGCCCCTTTTTGCCCTAGGCAACAAGTACGCAACTATATGGCCTGCCTTATTTTGTTGTATGTGTTTGGCCTTTTGGCACTTGTTTGTTTGCACCTGCACTATAGAACCCCCCTTTAGGCATCCCACCTCCTCTATGCTACTTTTCCCTCTCGTCTCTCTCTCCTCAACTGAAGACTAGCAAGGCAAGATACACCAAGGATTCTACTTTGGCAACCCCGTAGAATTATGTTTAACCCTCAAGACTAGAAACCCATTCCTAGACCCTTCGAGACTTCACGAGATACCCCAGCTCGAAACCTTAACCCTGAGCTTAACCTACGGGATTGCAAGAGAACCGGTTAAGCCTCCGTAACCTTGCTTGTCCCTGGGTTCATTATGGAACTAGTGGGCATAGTGAATGAACACATTATCATCCTAATATAGCACCAGAACTGACGATGCCCTAGGAAGACCAGTTTGAGGATATAGGAATAGAGGACAAATGATTTGATGAATTTATATCAATGACTGGAGGAATTATATGAGACTATTTGGTGGATTATAAGGCTACCATGTTGGTAGATGAACTTGATGGGATCATGATTATAGAGTAGCATAGCTTTCTTTACCCCTGAGTAAATTGGATTTAATAGGACAATTATGACCGCAAGCTGAGATTCTTGGAAGTATTTGGACTCATCTTAGCCAAGGGTCATTGATAAGAGACAGTTGATTTTACATGAATGACTTGGGGGAACATGTAGGATTTCTCGTTGGACACAAGATTTGGGTTTAAATAGGTGATCCTAGTTGAATACAGATGCTGAGTATGTCTACATGGTTCGGAGTAAATTGGATTTAGACTGATGATCTCGATCATGATACCATGTTTCTCGGTGGACGATAAACTAGGAGAATGGGCTGATTGTCGGAGTTCATTTAGGCATCCTTGTGAGCTTGACCGTGGAGTATTATTAGAACACAATAATGGGAATTGGTGGACTAACTATAGTAAGGCGGCCCTTTCAAGTATTGGGGATTATAAGGACTTTAGGAGATCATGTGGAACCCCAGCATAGGCATTGGATTTGTAGAATTAATGGATCGTGTAGTGATTGATGGAAGTTAATGGGCTGTTGGAGTTGATTCATAGGAAGGAAACAAGATCTGGAGTGGCTTACGACGTGTTTCCTTAGGATAGAGGTGCTTTACCATGGACCTTGGGTCAATAGACTGAGCACTCGAATTGTGGTGATTAAATTCAAGCTTAGCAGCTTATATGCTCTACCTATGGATTTTTAGGGGTAGCCATACATATGAGCTTGGGATAGTTGACATGTATAGATTTATTAGACCTCCCCTTGGGAGTCATGAGGATAATAATAGCCTGAGTGATGAGTGAAGCTGACCTACAAGGGTTGATGCTTTCGGTGGTATAAGGTTATCTGTTTAAAGGACTAGATAGGACAATTGTCATCTCAGGAACCGTGCTTAAGGATAAAGATGATAAATGTTCACTCGTACACTAGAATCCTTGAAACCCTTAAGCCTTACCAAGCCATAACATGGTCAGATCATGACCACAGGCTTTGGTTCTAGATCGCAAGACCTTGGCCGATACTCAACCAAGACCACCACCAATGCCTCAGCCCACTTTGTGTACCCCATAGATTTCATGGAGTGCATGGATAAGTCGGTTGTCATCTTTCTTTGGTGACCTACCTGTCCACCCGAAGACGGAAAAAGAATCACTGAGCTGGTCAAGGGAACATCTGAAGATCGCCATGTCCAGGAAGAAGAACTATACCAACCACCATCATCAAGAAGTAGACATCCGCGTCGAAGACCAGGTGTAACTACAAGCCACTTCTCTCTAAGGAACCAAGCTTTTCCATCACAAGGAGGTCCACACCAGGATGCGTCAAGACCTGAAGGAAAGATTATGGTGGCACGGATGAAAAGGGAGATTGCTAACTATGTTGCAAAGTGTGACGTATGCCAGAGAGTCAAAGCTGAGCATCAGCGACCCGCAGGATTGTTGCAACCCCTCTAGGTGTATGAATGGAAGCGGGACGAAATCGGGATGGACTTCATCACCGGTTTACCCCGGGTCAAGCAAGGGACATGACTCCATATGGGTCATTGTTGACCATTCGACCAAGGTGGCCCACTTCATTCCTGTCAAGACGACCTACAAGGGGAACCAGTTAGCCAGTCTCTACATCAACCGAATCGTGAGCATTCATGGCGCTCCCAAGGAAATTGTGTCGGATAGAGGAACCCAATTCACCTCAAGGCTCTGGAAGGAGTTCCAGGAGGCCATGGGGACCAAGTTGTCCTTCAGCACTGCTTTCCACCCCTAGACCGGAGGTCAGACAGAGCAAGCCCAGCTTGTCCGAGGGCGTTTGAAGACTGCCAAGTCAAGACAAAAGAGCTATGCTGACTCACGTCGTCGAGACATGACCTTCCGGGTTGGAGACCATGTTTATCTCCGGGTCAGCCATCTCAAAGGAACCCAGCGCTTCCATGTCCAAGGAAAGCTCGCCCCAAGATTCATCGGCCTTCTGCAAGATCACTCCAAGATTTAACAACCTCTTCTGGGATCACTACGAGACGAAGAGAAGACAATTACCAGCTGAAGTTGCCACCTGAGCTGCCTGATGTGCACAACGCTTTCCATGCATCCCAACCCCGAAAGTGTTTCCAACTAACTTTTGTGTGTTTTGGTCCTTGCTTGATTTGATTTTTGTCTGCTGTTTGCAAGTGCTCTAAAAATCAAATAAATCCTCCAACTCCTATACTTCATATCCTTGCTCCAAAAACCTTTCCCAATGATCATGCCATGTGTATAGGATATAAAAATAATTTCTTGCAAAGATAATTTGGCCAAAAAGTATTTTCAAAAATTAGTTTTTTCAAAAACCCCTAAATTGAGGTTTGCACTGCAAGTACTTAATTAAGGGCAGTAAAAATCTTTCCAAAAATATATTTGACTCCTATTAGATACAGGATACCCATAAACCACAAAAATATAATTTTAAAAGTTATTTTCCTATTTTATTTAAAAGCTTTTTATTAAGGCCAGAAATGGTCTTTAATAGGGGAAAATTATTTTATGGTTTTAAAAATATTTGACAAAAATTAGGGAAACTCAGTGGACATTTATTTTCCATATATAAGAGTTTCAACACATGGTCATGTTCAAAATATTGGTCAAATCCCTCAAAAACCCTTTCTGGATATTTCAAGCTTTTGAAATATTTACAAAGGAAATATTCTCCAAAAATTCCAGGAAAATTCTATCATGTCACATACGACATATTAGATGATCTTGCCAAGTCTCATGACTTGGAGAACAAGATAACATCATCAAATCCCCTCAAAACCATTTCTGTCTATTTTGAAGTTTGAGCAACTTTACATTGCCAAACATGTCCAAATGTTCTCAAACTTGGTGCACATGCTCCAATGGTCTAATAATGCATCTAGACCAAATGGCATAGGTTGGAGAAAAGGATATCTTGATCAAAGTGCCTCAAAACCCTCTCTGACCAGAATCAAATTTGAACAACCCTACATTACCAACTTTCTCTCCTTGATTCCAACTTTTGTGAGAATGATCACATGAAGAAATGAGGCCACTACACCAAGTGTTGCATCAAGGAGAATAGATTTGCATGGCTAAATCTTGGAAAGCCCATTTCTGTTGATTTCTAGGGTTTACCAAAGTTGCTTTGTCAACTTGCTCCAAATGATCTCCAAATTGGTGGAAGGCCCTAATTATGTGTGTCATTTCACCCTATGGAGTCTCATGGAAGATGCAAATCATCTACTTGCCTAAACCTTTATCAAACACCTTCTGGCATTTTGCAAAAACCACTATTTTGACCCCTTCCACTATTCTTGGGGAGCTCAACTTTTTACACAGCCTCTTCTGACAATCTCCTACCTCCAGTAACTCTCCTCCTTCTGTAGCTCAATTATTTGGGGGTAAAACCCATCCCTTTCTCTCTCTGTTTACCCATGGCAACTCCTCCTCTCTCTCTCCTTTCTATATGCAGCGCCCCACCTAGCTCCTGACCACTCTAGAGCATCCAAGGAAGCTCCAAGACACAAGTGGACACGGCAGAGCGCGCAAAACGCGCTCATGCCGGCCAAAAGCCTGCTCTGGAGCGCGCTACAGTAGCGGCCGAGCCCTGCCGCTGCACTCCCGTCCACCTTGGGCCGCCCAAGCGCGCCAGTCGACGCCCCTCGACGTCCGCAACACGCCACCACTCTGTCCCCTTCCTCTCTCTCCCTCCTGCTGCCTCCTTTCGCACGCGCGCCGGCCGCCCGAGAGCTCCAATGGGCATGCTCACACGCGCGCTGCCCTGACGCTCCCCCGCTCCTTCTCTCCCTTCCCTTGACCTGGACCACGCCCACAAGCACCTCAGACACGCCCCAAGGCGCCCGTTTGGCCCCTGGCAATGCCCCGGGCCGTGGCTGTGTGCCCCGCCTACGGCACCTCTCGGCCGCGCCCGTATAGGGCCACCCCCGAGCCTTATCATGTCTCAAACTGCTCTCTCTCCCCCTCTCGCATCCTCTGACCGACCCATGGCCCTTCCCGTGCTCTCCTTGCACCTCCATGGCCGGAGCAGTGCCGCCGGCCGCCGCTTAAATTCGTGGGCCTCGACCCCTCTCTCTTCCCCAGGAACACTCCCGCACCCTCTCATCACCATCACCAACTCACCCCGTGCTCCATCCCCTCCTCCTCGTGCCTTCCTTGCTGGGCCGAACCCCGCCACCGCTTGTCCCTGCCGCGGCCGAGGCCTCGTTCGTTCTGGCGCTCCTCGGCAGAAACCGGGTCCCCAGGTGGATGCGGCCCATCCTCCCGAGCTCTCCGGAGTCCGGGCGGTCGCCGGAGGTGGCCGGAGCCACCGGAACGGGCGCCGGCAAGCGCTCGGCCCTGCCTCCTCTGCCTCCTCTGTCGCGGGCGGGAGGAGAGCGACGACCCTGCGGATGGACCCCGCAGGTCAGCGACCGGCCAGCGGGCCCCTCCCGTTTAAGTGAAGGCGTACCAGCCTCTTCCCCGCTTCCCCGCGGCGAAGGCGCCCTAAAGGAATACGCCTTCGACGTCGCCCCTGGCACCCGCGCAGCCGAGCCGCTGGGCCGGCCCACTACTATCCTTCGCCTGGTGCGCAGGATAAGGGTAATGCCTATAATTCTTTTTATTCTTTTCCAGTGGGATTGTAAAATCCATAGATTATTTATTCTAAGTCCAAATCTGATGATTCTAATTTCTACAAGTTCATAAATTCCTGATCTATCACATGGTGCAATTTGCACATTTTTCCATAAAGGTTTTCTTCACAGACAATTATCAAATCCCAATTTTCTTAATTCTGTGATAAACTTTAGAAAATCACAGAGGGCTCAATATTGATCCAAATTCTATGGTTCAAATTCCTAGATAAATCTAAGCTCACAACCTAGTTTATGAACATTTTTCTTGATGCTTTCTGTACCACATAAATTATTGAGCCATTTCTTCATATTTATCAGCTTTGCAAATTCATAGGAAATTCATTTGAACTCCAAATCCAGTGAAACCAATTCCTAGATGCTTCTAAAATCATGCTCTGTCAAATGGGTGCCTTTGCTCATTTTCCAAAAATACATTTCTGTACACTTCTAGCAAATCCATAAACCTCTTGATTCCATCATATTGAAATGTTCGGAGATGTCCATTGATCCACTTCCAATGAAATCACTTTGGTCATTCCTCATATGACCAGAGGTATCCAATAAAAGTCAACTTCACATTTTTAGAGCACATTTATTCTTGCCTTGTTGTGTTGCTTATTGTGTTTGTTTCCGACGTTAGTTGACGAAGTAGACGGAGTACTTGGAGAAGGACCAGAAGACTTGAAGACTCTGAGGAACAGGCAAGCAGCCCTTTGACCATGACTATGAAACCCCCTTTTATATGCATGTCATTTATAGCTCTTTATTATTGTTGCATCGGAATCATGGTGAGATGGTGAACCACGTGGGTTGGTTGCCTCAGTTACATTCCTCGTTGATACTTGCATTGTGCATGGTCCTACCTTCTTATGAGGGTTATGCCGGTGGGAGTAGATAGGATGCAAATGTAGATGCTACGCAAAAGGGATGGGGATATGCATGGTGATGGAAGCAAAATATTTTCAAACGACTTTTGAAAACCCCATCGGGTGCCACTTATGCCCGAGGGAGATGATGAGATAGGTAACCACTTGATGACGAAGTGGTGTACCGAGGCAAGTGTGTGTTGTTTTCGAAAACGGATTAGACTTAAGATTTGATGACTGTCCCAACCTTACATGCGCGACCACTTTACCCTTATATGGGAAAGGGCATTATTAAGTACCTAGACCGATACTAGCTTGGGCCCCGCATTACTAGTGACGGGAGAGTTGTTGGTGCGCTCTCTCGGGACGGGGTCGTGCCAGGTAGGGCGACCATGACTGTTTTCACAGGGCACCGGACACACCGTTGGTACCCCGTGCCAGTGGTATGTGATAAGTATGGGAGCAAGGCTCCAAGATAGTGTTATGTGAAATGTTGGGCACGGGGGTTACTGCCAATCGAGTGGACTCCATGTTAGTGTCATCTAGGGAAAGGTGGTGATCGGGTGCTTACCCCGGGTACTTGAGGTACCGCGGGTCGTGGATGACACGGAAGTTCCCCGGATCTAGTGGGTAAAGTGTGCAACCTCTGCAGAGTGTAAAACTATTCGAATAGCCGTGTCCACGGTCAAGGACGATTGGGCGGTGCTGCTTAAACTATGTCCAGGGTTTTCAACCGTGTGAGTGTGGTGATGGAAATGACTTGGGTCAAGTCAAAGGACTTGACACGACTGAGATGGGTTGGTGCCCACTCTATTTATGTTGATATCTGTGACCAGATCTCATAGTTACTTGAATCCTCTTGATGCATGCTTTATAGGATGTTGAACATGTCATTGCACTCAAAACTAGCTTTATGCAAAATTTACCTATGTCATGCATTGTTGTACCTTGAACCAACATGGGTTGCTTGCGAGTACATTCAAAGTACTCATTGGCTTGCCACTGGTTATTTTATTGACCAGGCATGAAAGAACAGCATGTGATGAAGAACTCTTCGGTGACGAACATGCGAGCTAGGACGCTTCCCAGTCAGAATGCCTGTAGGGTTAAGGCAGATGGCATGGGTCCAAGTTATCGACGAAGATTTCCGCTGCGATGTTGTACTCAAGACTTGACCATAACTGTCCTACTTGTGTAATACGGTATGTATGGATGTAAGACTCTTGTTATTCAGCTTCTGTGAGTTCAGTGAGCATTGATCTCTGGGATCACTGTACACGTGCATTCGGTGATCACGACTTATGAGTCGGGGTCCCCACACCCACCTGGCTGTTCGGGGGCCCGGCGGACATCATGAGGCTGCGCCCGGGCCTCAACTGCAATTTCACTGTCTTGGAGTTGGATGGGATGCTCAAGGAGCTGTTGAAGCACGACCCCAATCATCCCGAGTGGTTCAGGCTGCCGCAGGGCGTCGTCCCGTTGTGCAACAACTCCTCGCTCGATCGCATCCGCGCAATGATGCCGGAGTGCGACTCGCATGGAATTATTCCAACTTGGCAGGAGCCCACCGACGACGTCGTGCAGCAGTTCTTCGATAGCTTGGTGGAGGTGGTGGTCCGCCCTGACGAGCAGAGGAGCCTCACCCGCGACACCACCGAAGACGAGATGCGGCGCATCGCCACCAGGGCGGAAGAGGTGGCGGCAACCGCCGCCGCGGGCATGTTTGGGTTTACTGTGGAGGAGGCAGAGGCCGCCGAGGCGGCAAGCCTTGCCGATCGAGAAGAGCTTGTCGGGGAAATCATCGGCGGGGGAGGGTCCGAAGCCGAATCGAGCGAGCCTGCCGAGGATGCAAGCGGCCGGCCGTCTTCAAGCAACTTGCCGCAAGCGGAGCTCCTAGTGCAGCCCCCAGCTCCACCAAGAAGGCGCCTCCGCAGGACCGGAGACATAGCAGGGCGGCAGACGGGTCAACAGCCACCGTGTCCCGGGACACGCTCCACCGCGACAAGCACCGTTCCCGCGGGAGCATCTCATGCCGCGCCGGCAACTGGAGCGGAGTCCTCTCGGGCCGCCACTTCTAATGCTGCCGCAGCTCCCGCCAAGCGGCCAAGGGAGCCTACTCCTCCGCCTCGTCGTGCTGAAAGAGTACCGGACTTCGACCTCTCCGCGCTCAGCTCCGACGAGGAGGAAGAAGAGGAGTAAGTTTCTCTGTTGTGTTTGTATTTCTTCAATTCTTGATGTTTCTTGTCTTGTATCTGATCTGCTTTCTTCTGAACCTTGTTCCTTTTCAGGACTCTGGCCCAGAGAGCGGCGAAGAGAGCCAAGGTCCCCGTGGTTGTCGTCGAGGACGATCCCGTCATAACGACAGAGGGCGCGTCCGAGACCACCTTGTCGGACCCGGCAACCACTCCTCGAAGCAGCCCCCAGCGCAGCCCCCAGCGTAAGTACATAGTCTTACTTCCCGCTGTTGGGTGCGCATAGGTGTTCTTTCTTTGCTGATATCTTGTCTGTTGGTTTGCTTGTGTAGGAGTAGAACAGGCTCACCAGGAGCAACCGGAAGCCGCTCCTGAGGTGCTATCTGCTTCAACTACGCCGCCAAGGGAGCGCTCTCCGGCAACGGAGAGGTCCTCGGCAAGGGGTAGTTCTCCAGCAAGGGACGGGACCAGCGATCCCCCGGTGGTGGAGCCCATGACTACAGAGCCCAGCACAGGTGATCCTTCTTGTCAGAAAACTTCCCTTGGGTTCTTCTTCTTCTGATCTTCTTTTTGGATATTTGCTTGATATTTTCTTCCTCTTCCTGTCTTCAGATCCACCATCCACGGAGCCGATGGAGACCGAGGCCACCGGCGAGGAGAACGCGCGCATCAACACTGACGACGCCGCCGCCACCAAAGAAGAGGCCGGCGGTGATGATCCCGCCGGCGAAGAGGCCGCCAAGGCTGCTGGCGCAGGAGCTGGCGAGGGGTCCGGCGATCGAACTGACGACCCTGAGGCCGCAGGAGCGCAAGGCGCTACGCCGACCGCCGATCCCTCCGCCGCTGACGCAGCGCCAGGCTCCGAAGAGCCCCAGCCCGGCGCCTACTTGAAGGCCGGCGAGGGTGTCTTCATCAAGCTCCCCTGGGATTCAAGCTCCAGGGTGCCGGTTGAAGGAGAGACCTTCGATGGAGAAGTGCTTGCCTCCGCTGGGTTGACAATGGTCGACGCGCCAAGCAGCAGCAGCGGCGAGCCTGAGGAGGAACAGCTGCTGCGGAGGCTGCTATCACTCTACCGCGCCCGACAAGCCAAACTGGAGTCCCGGGAAGCGGTTGTCGCGCAGGCGGGTGTGGACATTGAAAAGCATGCGGAGGAGCTCCAGAGCCGCAACCAAGAGGGCCTCCGGTCCATTGCAGAGGAGAGGGCGCAGCTTACCGAGGCGCGGAAGGCCTTCCTCCTTGAGAAAGCAGAACCGAAGAGTAACAGCGGCTTGCCGCCGAGGAGCTATCCGCGCGGGAAGGCGAGTTGACGCAGCGGAAGGTAAACCTGGATAGCTATGAGGAGGAGCTTGCCGCACGCGAGGAGACACTTGGCGGGGCCCTCAAGGAAGCAAAGGATGCTGCTGCAGCTGCCGAGGCCGCCAAGAAGGAGCTGGAGGTGAAAGTGACGCAGCTAGAGGCCGATCTCAAGGCGAGGAATGAAGAGCTTGCCGTGCTCCAGCGCGAGCGCGAGAAGGACGCCCTCGCCCACGGCGAGCTGCAGGGTCGTCTCCTCGAGAGGGGCAAAGAGCTGAGTGCCGCCAAGGACTCCAATGCCGATCTCGAGCTGAGGCTGGCTACACTGACTGAGACGCTGGACGGCGCCAAGAAGCGGGAGGAGGACTTGAAGGAGGAAATCAAGGCCAACGAGGCGTTGCTGACGAGGGCCGCCGAAACCCAGAACACCTTCAGGGATACTGGGGAGCTCTGGACGGAGGGCCTCGTGAACATTGCTGCGGTCATTGACGAGGAGCTGGCGCAACTGGAAATGGAGGGCTTCGGGTACTCCTCCGACGAGAACCTCCAGCCCAGCGCCAAGCTCACTCTGTTCTTCAAGGGCGTGGCGACGGCCCTCCAGCATCTCCGGGAAAGGATCCCAAAGCAGCTGGCCGACGAGTCGCGCACGATCTGCGCCATAGTTCTGGAGAAGGTGTTGGTGAAGGTGGCCTTCCGCAACCAAGGCCTCAACCTCACCAACGTCCTCAAGAAGCTGCCGACGGGTGCTGATCTTGAAGAGCTCAAGGCCCTTGTCGCACCCATTGTGGACAAGGTGAATGAAATTAGGAGGGTTGATGGCGGCCGCGTAGACTAGACCGCCCGTTTCTTCCTTTCCTTGCCGCAGCTAGACATGTTATGGGAACAATCTATTAGAGCGCGGCAAGTTATCTTTGTAATATAACTTTATCTTGGGCAGTATTTGCTATGTTATCCCCTTTACTTTATTCCTTCCTTTGTATGTTTTTACCCTACGCTTTCAGGGGAACTTGCCGGCGCAGGCACCCTTGCCACGAGCGCTGAGTGCGGAACATCAGCAGCCTGCTGGCGGTGTCGCTTCCGGCAAGAAACCTTGTCGCGACTAGTCGCAGCACACTTAACTTGTTGAGCGGACTCGAAACAAAGTAAGGGCGCAACTAGCTACGAGTTGGTTCCTCCGTGCACAGGTTTTCCATACAAAGCATGGTCGTTCAAGGAAGATAACTTAAAAAAATTTAAAACTGATTGTGCTCAAACTTTGGCAACTTAGCTTTTCTGTCGTCTGTGTCCCGGCAAGGCGATACTTTCTTGAACGACGCCTGGTCCACACCATTATCTTCTCCTTCCCCCCTGGTGAACTTGTGGGCGAGGGAACCTTCCTTTTTCTTGAGAAAAAGAAAGAAGAGAAAATAAAGATATGGAGCCTTAAGGCTCGTTATTGCTTACCGGGGGCAAGTGCTGCACAAAGTGTCAGATAATACATGCAAAAATTGAAAAAGCATGAAATTTGACAAGATGTAGGGAGCACATGAGCTTTATTTATGCACGGGATCTGCGCCCGGCTTTTGTACAAAGGGTTACATGCAACAGCGGCAAGGCTTGTACAAAAGGTGGTTGCCGGAACGGAATTCGGCAACCGCGCCTTATGGGTAAAACTTACGAAGATGCTCAATGTTCCAGGAGTTGCTCACCGGAGAGCCATCTTCGGTCTCAAGGCGGACAGCGCCAGGCCTAGTGACTCGCTTCACCCGATAAGGGCCTTCCCACTTTGGCGTCAACTTGTTGGAATTCTTGGCGGATTGAACGCGCCGAAGAACAAGGTTGCCTTCCTCGAGACTTCTGGCATTAACTTTGCGGCTATGGTAGCGGCGCAAACTTGCTGGTATCGAGCAGCTCGTACAGCAGCCTGAAGACGATCTTCCTCAAGGAGCAGCGCGTCATCTTGTCGCAGCTGCTCTTGCTCAAACTCATCATAAGCGAGCACTCGAGGCGATCCGTATACGAGTTCCATGGGGAGAACTGCCTCTGCTCCATAAACTAGAGCGAAAGGTGTCTGGCCAGTGGCTCGATTTGGCATCGTCCTGATCGACCAAAGAACCACCGGCAGCTCCTCAATCCAGTTCTTTCCGCACTTGTGCAGCCTGTCGAAAGTCCTGGTCTTGAGCCCGCGCAGCACTTCAGCGTTTGCCCTCTCTGCTTGATCGTTGCTTCTCGGGTGAGCAACAGAAGCGAAGCAGACCTTAGCGCCAAGATCTTGGATGTACTGCATGAAGGTGCGGCTCGTGAATTGCGTGCCGTTGTCGGTGATAATCTTGTTAGGGACTCCGGAACGGCAAACAATCGACCTGAAGAACTTGACTGCTGATTGTGCCGTCACCTTCCTCACTGCTTCCACTTCCGGCCACTTTGTGAACTTATCGATTGCAACGTACAAGTACTCAAAGCCCCCGACAGCTCGGGGGAAGGGGCCGAGGATGTCGAGCCCCCAGACCGAAAATGGCCAGGATAAAGGGATCGTCTAGAGAGCTTGAGCTGGCTGGTGTATCTGCTTGGAATGGAACTGGCACGCTTCACACTTGGTTACTTGTGCAGTTGCATCTTGGAGGGCTGTTGGCCAAAAGAAACCTTGCCGGAATGCTTTGCCGGCAAGTGCTCTTGCGCCAATGTGGTGACCACATATGCCTCCATGTATCTCCGCCAACAGCTTCTGTCCATCTTCCCGGGGAATGCACTTCAATTTCACTCCGTTGAATCTTCTCCTGTACAGTATGTCGTCGACAAACTGGTACATTCTTGATTGCCAGGCTACTCTCTCCGCTTCTTCTTGCTCTTCGGGAAGTTCTCCTGTCTGAAGGAAATGGACAATCTGCTGTGCCCATGCTGGAGCTTGCGGCTCGACAACAAGGACAAAAGGCACATATGCTGCTCCGGGAACATCCGCTTGTACGGCAAGAACCTGCGGCTCAGCCGGAGCTTGATGTTCCCCGGCAAGCTTGTCGGAGCAAAGCTTGTCGGGAGCGTCTGCTTCACCGGAACAAACCTTAGGGCTCGTCGGAGCAGACTGCTCCTCAGCACTCTTGGTGTTGATCTTGGGTACCTTCTTGGCGGCGGCTTCGGGGAGCTCTGCCGGAAAGTAGTCACCAGAAATCAACTTCCTCTTCTTGCTCTGTCCAGTTGATGGTGTTACAGATGGTTGAGTCAGCTTGAGCACAAAGATGCCTGGTTCCACAGGTAACTTTAATGCAGCGCATTTTGACGGGCCATCGGCAACGTCGTTCTGGGCTCTCGGAACATGCTCCATCTACAGGTCGTCAAAATGCTCTTCCAACTTTCTCACTTCATCGATGTAAGCTTCCATCAACGGACTCTGATAATCTTCGTTTACTTGGTGGACGACAAGCTGCGAGTCACCCCTAACAATAAGCTTTTTGATCCCAAGGTCTGCCGTGATCCTGAGTCCGGCAAGCAAACCTTCATACTCTGCAGTATTGTTTGTCGCTTGCTCCTTGGGAAAGTCATCTGGACCACGTACTTGAGGTGCTCTCCGGTGGGTGCGACAAGTAACATGCCCGCACCGGCGCCTTGCAGCGAGAAGGCACCATCAAAGTACATGATCCATTCTTTTCTTGCTTCCTTGACGGGGATGCTCATTTCTGGAATTTCTTCATCAGGTGTTGGCGTCCATTCTGCTATGAATTCTGCCAATGCTCGGCTCTGAATAGTTGAAGTACTCTCAAACTTGAGGCCAAAGCTTGACAGTTCCAGTGCCCACTCGACAATCCTGCCTGTTGCTTCTGGATTCTGCAATATCCTCTTCAACGGAAAGCGAGTGACAACTGTGATCTCATGTGCTTGAAAGTAATGGCGCAGCTTCCTCGAGGCCATGAGAAGGCCGAAAAGCAATTTCTGCACACTAGAGTACCTTGACCTAGCCCCTTGCAGAAGGGAACTGACAAAGTAAACCGGGCGCTGCACCATCTTCTTCTTCTTCTCTTCTTGTGGCTGCACAAATCCATCCTTGTCGGGACCAGAGCTTGTCGGGGAGGCCCCCTGCTTGTCGCTGGACGCGCTTGCCGTGATCGCTGGCTCATCATCCGCCTCCCTTTCCGCTACTAACGCAGAACTAACCACCTGATTGGTTGCTGCTATATATAGCAGCAACTTCTCTTGCGGCTTAGGTGCGACAAGTATCGGAGTGGAGGACAGGTATCTCTTCAAGTCCTGCAGCGCAACCTCCGCTTCCGGAGTCCATTTCATTGGACCTGCCTTTTTCAATATTTTGAAAAATGGCAGGGCGCGCTCAGCAGACTTAGAGATAAACCTGCTGAGAGTAGCCACGCAGCCGGCAAGCCTTCGCACATCCTTGACGCGCTTCGGTGCTTCACTCTGCTCAATGGCCTTGATCTTGTCGGGATTGGCTTCAATCCCCAGCTGAGATACGAAGAACCCGAGAAGCTTGCCAGAAGGGACTCCAAACACACATTTCTCGTGGTTGAGCTTGAGGTTGATCTTACGCAGATTTACAAAAGTCTCATCTAAATCTTGGATCAGGGTTGCCTTGTCCTTGCTCTTGACCACTATGTCATCCATGTAGGCTTCCACATTTCTGTGCAACTGTGGCTCAAAAGCTTCGTGAACTACCCTTGCAAATGTTGAACCAGCATTCTTTAGTCCGAAAGGCATCCGTACAAAACAGTATGTGCCACATGAAGTGATGAATGCGGTTTTCTCCTCATCCTCTTCTGCCATGAAGATCTGATGATATCCTGAATATGCATCAAGAAATGAAAGCAAATCACATCCTGCCGTGGAGTCGAAAATATGGTCAATGCGCGGCAAGGGAAATGGATCTTTGGGAGAAGCTTTATTAACATCAGTGAAGTCAATACAAAGCCTCCATTTTCCGTTCGCCTTGCGCACGACTACAGGATTGGCTAGCCATGTAGGATGGAGTACTCCTCTGACAAGGCCTGCTGCTTCCAACTTCTTGATCTCTTCTGCGATAAATTCTTGGCGCTCCACTGCTTGCTTTCTGACTTTCTGCTTAATGGGCCACGTGTGAGGACAGACGGCAAGGTGGTGCTCAATTACTTTCCTAGGAACACCGGGGATGTCAGACGGTTGCCATGCAAACACGTCGACATTCGCCCTCAGGAAAGCAACGAGCGCGCTTTCCTATTTAGGGTCAAGCGTGGCACTGATGGTGAAGGTACAACCAGTGCCGTCCTCCTTGGCGGCCACTTTCTTGGTCTCTGGTGAAGCTGTCTTTGCCTTCTTACACTTGCCGGTGGAGCTCGATGGTGCGTCCTCGACGGTAGCGCAGCACTCCGAAGAGGTGCGCTTGCCGGAGTGAGCATCAGACTTGGTCTTCTTCTTCCCCCCGAGAGCTTCAGCGGCAAGTGGCTTGCGATCTGCTGTGGCTGCTGCTTCCCGATAGATCTTGTCGGTGCAGATAAGGGCATCTTTCTTGTCGCCAGGGACAGAGATGACACTTATCGGACCTGGCATCTTGAGCATGTTGTAGGCATAGTGAGAGGCTGCCATGAACTTGGCGAGCGCTGGACGGCCGAGTATCCCATTGTAGGGCAATGGAAAATCAGCAACGTCAAAAGTGACTTTCTCTGTTCTGAAGTTCAGCTCGCTGCCAAATGTCACTGGCAACGTGATCTTCCCCTTCGGCTTGCTCCTTCCTGGATTGATTCCTTGGAATGTGCCGGTCTCTTCGAGCTCGCTGTCGGGGATCTGGAGCTTCTTGAGTACCGCGGAGGAGATCAGATTCAAGCCGGCCCCATCGTCAACCAGCATCTTTGTGACCTAGAGGTTGCGGATAGTTGGTGAAACCAACATCGGCAAGCACCCGACCGCAGTTATGCGATCAGGGTGGTCCTCAATGTCAAAGATGATAGGTGTGCTGGACCACTTCAGAGGCTTGCGTGACTCAACTGGTGGTTCTGCTGCATTAACTTCCCGCACCCACTGTTTGAGCTGGCGGTGCGAAGTATGCAGAGAAGCACCTCCGTCAACGCACAGAACCTCTGTTGCTTTCTGAAACTCCTGCTCGTCGGCCTCGTCATCATCCATATCCTCATCTTCGTCTTCATCCTCCTCCTTGTCGCGGCCGCGGGGAGGCCTGTCTCCTTGCCGCTGCTTGGCCTTGCCGCGGCATCCTCCCCTGCCGGGACGCTTCTTGCCGGACCCGCCAGTACCTTCCTGGGCCTTCTCCTTGTCGCGTCGCTCGTACTCAGCTTTCTGCTGCTCGACAAGCTGCTCAACTTTCTTGCAACTTTGGAGATCATGGCCCTTGGTACGGTGGATCTTGCAGTATTGCTTGTCGGAGCTGCCCTGCTTGTCGGTGGCCGCCACAGGTTCTGCTTCCTTGGCGCCACCTCCATTGCCGGACTGCTCGATAGCTACCACATCTTTCCTTTCCTTCTTCTATTGTTCCACCGCCAGTTTTTCTTTGCCGGGGCGGCATCCTCACTGTCAGATCCTCCTGCTCCTGCATTCTCTCCGGGGAGTTTCCTCCCTTCCTCAGCACGTGCACACTTGTCGTCCAGGGCGTATAGCTCACTGACATCTCTGATCTTGCACATCGCCATCTCCTCCCGCATCCTGTGGTTATGCACGTTCTGATGGAACGCGCTGATGACCGCGGCAGGGTGGACGTCTGGAATGTTGCGCTGCACTTGGCCGAACCTTTGAATGTACTTGCACAGGGGTTCTCCTTCCTTCTGGGCGAGCAGATGAAGATCGCTCTCCTGGCCATGGGGCTTGTGGCCGCCTGTGAAGGTGCCGACAAACTGATGGCACAGATCTGCCCATGAGGAGATGGAGTTGTCCGGCAAGTGCATGAGCCAGGATCTGACATTGGGCTTGAGCACCAGCGGAAAGTAGTTGGCGAGGATCTTGTCGTCGCGCCCCCCGGCAGCTTACACCGCGATGGTGTAGATGCTGAGGAACTCTGACGGATGCAACCTGCCGTCGTACTTCTCGGGTACATCTGGCTTGAAGTTCTTTGTGCTGGGCCACTGGACTTGCCGCAGCTCACGAGTGAACGCAGGGCAACCTACCGCGTACGGCAAGTCGCCTGGTTCCCCAGGCGCATGCATATTAACAGTGGGCCCAGCGCGCTGTTCTGACTGACGCCGCGCTTCTCTTTGGCGCTCGATGCAGGTACGAGCATCTTCTTGTTGCCGTTCTTAAAGAACTTGGCGCTGGTCGCGACGAGCTCGAGGGTCAGATGATGCGGTGGAGTCGCTGTCGAGGTTGACCCGGCGAGTCGGCGATCTTGGCCTTCGGGGTGGAGAGTGCACGGTGGTTGCACCCCCACCGGTCTTGTCACCATCGGCTCGTGCCTGGGCGTCTTGCCGCGGCTTCGATGTGCTCGGTTGCCGGGGAGTGTCGCCGTTGGCAAAACCGATGAGGTTCTGAATGGTGGCCCTCCAATCGTCGATCTTGTCCGCCGCTGGAGGGTAATCCAAGAGCAGTTGAGCTCGGGCCAACGCCTCTTCTGGAGTCTTGGGTGGCGGTGGCGAACGGTGCGAGGAGCGGGATATGCTCGAACTTCTAACTGTGTTACAAGGAGCAGCATCTCGTCCAGGCGACCGTGCTGAGCTCGTGCCACCATGTTGGCGTGCATGCTGGTCTTGAGCGTCCCGAGATCCACCAGCTTGGCCTTGGCTCAATGAACGTATGGTAACGCGTGTACCATGACGCTGTCGGTCCCGCGCCTCCTGAGATGGGCACGGTGCGTGTACGGATGCCGAGGTCTGCGCCGCCTTGTCCTTGGACCTGGTAGCAGCATGAGCTCCCTCGTCGGCGCCCGTTCCTCCGCCGACGTCTAACCCACCACCTGCTTGCTCCGGTGGTGGCGGGTTCAACGCGGACGGAGCAGCCACCTCCGAAGCCTTCTTCTTCGGTGGCATGTCGATGAAGATGATGACGATGTGGCTCGCGTGAACGCCAGATCAGGTTCACACAACCTTGACGCCCCCTACCTGGCGCTCCAAAGATGTCGTGGGGACCGAACACCTATGGGGCAGGGCCCCTTTCGGTCCGGCAGGGAGCGGAGGCTGCACGAAGAGCGGATCGAGGCGAGGCACGCGAGCGATTTTACCCAGCTTCGGAGCTCTCCGGAGAGATAATACTCCTACTGCTGCTTTGTGGTTGTATTATGTTCTTGCTCGAGGGCGTGGGAGTGTTCTGGTTTCGAATCAGTCCAACCCCCCTCTACGTTGCGCATGGGCCTCCTTTTATTGGCTCAAGGGGTCACCGACAGGTGGCAACGCATGCAGGGGTAAAAGTGTAAAAGGTGTGGTTGGTACAACTGCTTGTACCGTGCCCCCTACCTAACTCTGACGGTAGGGGACAAAAGCATTTAATGCTCGTCTGAGTCGCTTAAACAGTGCACAAAAGTGACCGTTAGGGGCGCCACCGCTTGCCACGATGGCCATCTCGTCATCTTTGTTCGCCACCTCGCACCGCTTGGCTGCACAGCCTCTCGCCACGTGCGCCTGGAACGATCCTGTGGTGACACGTTGTCGGATGCGCTGAAGCGTGGGCACAGAGTGGTGGCTTCGCCGCGGCAAGCGCCTTGCCGCGGTCGTTGTCTTGTCGCGCCCGGAAGCTTGTCGCTCGTCGGGTCTTGCCGGGACGCGCGGCGCGTCGCGGCAAGTTCCTTGAAATGCCTTGGTTGGCCTTGCTGGCAAGCTCCTCTTGCCAGGGCCTTGTCTTCTCAGTAAAAACACTTTGTTCTTGAATGGCTCCAAAAGGAACCATGGAGGACCTTGGCGGGCACTCGGCAAGCCTTGCCGCGGGATGCTTCGACTGCCCGTGCACAAGTTCGGGATACTAAGGTACCCCTACTTTAGTACACCGACATATAAGCCACAACTTTCTTCTCTTGCATTAACACAGCACCAAGACCTTGAAGAGAAGCATCACAGAAAACTTCGAATGGCTTGGATTCGTCAGGAGGAGTCAAGACAGGAGCTGTGACTAGCTTCTATTTGAGGGTGTTGAAAGCAACGTCACACTCAGGCGTCTAGACATACTTGACATGCTTCTGGAGGAGGTTGAAAAGAGGCTTTGCAATCTTAGAGAAATTCTCAACGAATTTTCGGCAATAGCTTACAAGACCAAGAAAACTGCAGCGCTGCTTGACAGTCTGAGGAGGTTCCCAATTCACAACTGCAGACACCTTCTCGGGATTAACAGCGATGCCCTTGGCGGAGATGATGTGAACAAGATAAAGAACTTCATCAAGCCAGAACTCATATTTGGAAAACTTCGCATAGAATTGATGCTCTCTGAGCTTGTCGAGCACCAATCGCAAATGTTTGACATGATCCTTCTTATTCTTGGAGAAGACCAAAATATCATCGAGATATACCAAGACGAATTCATTGGTGTAGGGGTTGAAGATGAAGTTCATCATTCGAGAGAATGTTGGAGGAGCATTGACAAGGCAGAAAGACATGACAGTATATTCATAAGAACCAAAGCATGTTCTGAAAGCTGTCTTGGGAATATCTTGTTCACGAATGCGAATTTGATGATAACCCATACGAAGGTCAAGCTTGGAGAATACTTTAGCACCTTTGAGTTGCTCGAATAGCTCATTAATGTTGGGAAGTGGACACTTGTTCTGGATTGTCTTCCTGTTCAATGGACGGTAATCAACGCACAGTCGGTCCGTGCCATCCTTCTTCTGGACAAAAAGAACTCCACAACCCCATGGAGATGAACTTGGTCTGATCAAACCCAGACGCTCTTGTTCATCGAGCTGTTTCTTCAATTCCTTCAGCTCTTTAGGTCCAAGCTTGTATGGACGATTGCAAACGGGTTCAGTGCCAGGTTCTAGATCGATAACAAACTCAACTGGCTGATGCGGAGGCATACCCGGAAGCTCTTCTGAAAAGACATCTTGGTACTCACAAACGACTAGAATCTGAGAAATAGCATCCAACTCGCCCTTCTCATTGAGAGAAAACAACCGAATAGATTCATCACGAGTGGCATAGATGATAACATCCTCGGAAGAGCGTGTCAATTGAATTTCCCTGGCAGCACAATCAAGTTGAGCTTTGTGCTGAGAAAGCCAGTCCATCCCGAGAATTAGATCAATATCCGAGTCACCAAGGACAATTGGAGAAGACAGAAATTTATAGTTGCCCAACTTGATAACGGAATCCCGAACGAATGCTCGAGAAGTCATTTGCCGAGCCGGGGAAACAATAGACAAAGGACTCGGTAATACTTGAGTAACCAAATCATGCATAGCCACAAAAGGTCTTGAAATGAAAGAATGTGATGCACCAGTATCCAATAAAACTTTTGTAGGAATGTCATTTACTGAGATATTACCCATGATCACATCTGAAGAATCCTCTGCCTGAGCTGCATTCATCATGTTCACCTTTGCATGCTTTGGATTATGCTTGACCACTGCATTGCTTGAAGATCTCACAGGAGGAGGAGGCGGAGGGCGCCTTTGGTTGAAGCACTTGTTCGCGTAGTGACCTTTCTGCTGGCACTTGTTGCAAGTCACCTCTCAGAGCGGAGGGTGATAAGTAGCATTTGACCTTGGAGCTTGAGAATTTGACTTGTTCTGATACCCTGGGTTGGGTGGGTGGGAAGATCCACAACCACCTGAGTTCTTCTGCTGGTAAGGCTGACGAAATGAAGGAGGAGGAAGGTAGAACTTTTGCTGCTTAGCTGCCACTTGAGAGGAAGAAGAAGACTGAACTGCATCCTTGATTCCCTTCTTAGAAGCCTCACACTTAAGCTGAGCACCTTCTTGCTTGAGGGCCATATTGTAGAATTGATCAAACTGAGTAGGCTCACCAAGAACGAGAGCTAACTGCAGATCCTCTCTAAGGCCACCTCTGAATTGATAGATCATACTCTTTTCATCAGGAACGTCTTGTTTAGCGAAGCAAGCAGGGAGGAGGATGGGTATACCTAGTATACCTATGACAAGGAGGTGAGTCCGGTGGCGCAGTAGATCGACAGCGGGGTGGCGAAGATTTCTGGTGGACTTGCTGTCCCAGAAGGAGACGACGTAGAGGACGAAGAGGACGTCGGGGAAGGTGTCCTCGGGCTCGGATCGGCGTCAGAATGGACTCGGGGAGGCGCTGCGGCGCTCGGGTTCGATGGAGGGGAGGCCGACGACGCACCTACGCCGGCGAGGAGCTCTTGCTCGAGCCGGTCATGGTTGCTGTAGGGAGGAAACCGAGCGGGGAAGTAGGGCGTGGGTGCCTCTTACCCGTGGCGGCGGCGCGGAGGGGAAAGAAGGGAGGAGGAGGAACCCTAGGCTTTCCCTGGGTTGTCCCTTTATAGGGGGAAGTGAGGGACGTGGTGGCCACGGTGGCCATGTGTGCCCCTGTCCTCTACTTTTACTGTGAGAGGAAACGAGCGAGGGAGGAGGAAGAGGAACAGGGTTCGGGTCACTGCAGGTGGGGCCGGCGTGTGCTCCAGCGTGGAAAGGAGGGGGAGCGAGCGAGCAATGCTGGCTCGCTGGGGTAGCTGGGCTGGCCTGGAGTGAGGAGGACCAGCCGTGTTGTGATGCTGCTGGGCTGCCCACTGTTGCTTTCTTTTCTTTTCTTCAAACGGAAAAATAAACAAGAAAAGTGCAGAGAGCTAATAGAGGTGTTGGGGATATATAAAAATATGTCTGGGGTTCTGGAATTATGGACTATTTGAATAAATTGGTTTGGGCATTTTTTAGAGGTAGAAAAATAAAACAAGTTTGAATATAATTCCAACTTGTGTCATTTTTGAACCTGACCAAAACAACTTCAGATAAGGTGATATTTGGCAGAGAGGTTTAGGACATGGAGCAAGATTTATAGGGAGAATATGAACATTTATGAAGGAGGGCAAGATGTCACTTGCAACAAGAAAGAAAAGAGAAGGAGATATGGTGATGCATGGAGGTGGTCATGTATGGATGACACATGGGTCAAGCAACAATACAACATGCATGAATCACACAATGCACATGAAGAGGATGATGAAATGCAACATGACAAGAAGCATAAATGCAACACTAAGATGAGGCCATGATGGAACATAAGAAGGCAAGTGCATAATGAAGATGACAAGTAATGAAAAGACAATGCAATAAGTAAAAAAACCACAAACAAAACAAAAGAGACCAAAAAGGATTGAACCCAAAAGGAATTGGATGAAGAACAAGGTTGGATACATTGTCAAATATGGAAGTTTACATTTGGGGTGTTACACCACCGTACACTGTTCATCCAGCCCTCCACGCGGTCGTCCTGTTCATCCATCCCTCCACGGGGTCCTGTTAATCCATCCACAACCGGCTTGATCGATCGGGGTCCTGTTCATCTAGAGGAAACACCACGGGGTCCTGTTCATCCACCCCCACTGCTCACTGTTCATCGAGAGGCAGCATTGATCGGCTCCAGTTAGCAGCAGTAGCGAAGGAATCGCTCGATCGGGTTTAGTTAACATCCATCTATCGATCGCTCAGGTTCAGTAACGTGTAGCCTGCAGTGCAATTGCTCGGGTTCAGTTAGAGCCCAACGCCTCTCTCGGGTTCAGTTATAGCCCAACGCCTCGCACACGCGCATACGTGTATGAGGGAAACATGCATCGCTCGGCCCCGACCACCCACCGTAACCGGGAACACCCCAAAATTTTCCTCGCCCTCGCTTCTACCATGGTTTTTTCGGTCATGGACGGCCCAAAGAATGTCATGCAGCTGCGTCTCCAGCCTACCCAGGACGAAAAGCCCATTTTCTATCATGATTTTTTGTCATAGAAGTAGGAGCCTACCACATCTATGATGATATCGGGTTTTGTCACAATTATCGTCATAGAAGTATCATAAGTATCACAGAAAAAAATTCGTTCGGCCCAAAATGTCAGGGATGTGTCTTTTTTTGTAGTGTAGGGTTCATACTTTAGCTAGTGCAAGTTCTCTCAACAATAATAACATAATTGGATCATATAACTATCCCTCAACATGCAACAAAGAGTCACTCCAAAGTCACTAATAGCAGAGAACAAACGAAGAGATTATTGTAGGGTACGAAACCACCTCAAAGTTATCCTTTCTGATCAATCTATTTAAGAGTCCATAGTAGAATAACACAAAGCTATTCTTTCCATTCAATCTATCATAGAGTTCATACTAGAATAACAACTTAAGATACAAATCAACCAAAACCCTAATGTCACCTAGATACTCCAATGTCACCTCATGTATCCGTGGGTATGATTATACGATATGCATCACACAATCTTAGATTCACCTATTCAAACAACACAAAGAACTTCAAAGAGTGCCCCAAAGTTTCTACCGGAGAGTCAATACGAAAACGTGTGGCAACCCCTATGCATAAGTTCACAAGGTCATTGAACCCGCGAGTTGATCACCAAAACATACATCAAGTAGACACGTAATATCCCATTGTCACCACAGATAAGCACATACAAGACATACATCAAGTGTTCTCAAATCCTTAAAGACTCAATCTGATAAGATAACTTCAAAGGGAAAACTCAGTACATTACGAGAGAGTAGAGGGGGGAAACATCATAAGATCCAACTATAATAGCAAAGCTCGTGGTACATCAAGATCGTGCCAAATTAAGAACACGAGAGAGAGAGAGAGAGAGAGAGAGATAGATAGAGAGAGAGAGAGAGAGAGAGAGAGAGATAGAGAGATCAAACACATAGCTACTGTTACATACCCTCAGCCCCGAGGGTGAACTACTCCCTCCTCATCATGGAGAGCGTCGTGATGATGAATATGGCCACCGGTGATGGATCCCCCCACCCGCAGGGTGCCGGAACAGGGTCCCGATTGGTTTTTGGTGGCTACAGAGGCTTGTGGCGGCGGAACTCCCGATCTATGGTGCTCCTGGATGTTTTTGGGGTATATGGGTATATCTAGGAGGCAGAAGTAGGTCGGTGGAGCTGCGAGGGGCCCGTGAGGGTGGGGGCGCGCCCAGGGGGACAGGCGCGCCTCCTTGCTGTAACGCCCCAGATCCGATGCGCCAGGTGTCTTCCAGCTATTCGTCATTGTTGCCATGTCGTTTTCTTGCGTGTTGCATTTTGCCATGTCATCATCTGCATTTCATATGCATGTTTTTCAAAACTTGCATCCGTTCGGGTTCCCCCGGTCCTCTCCGTTGTCCGTTCTGAGCCCAACCACTCTCACACGCGCCTGTCGTCCCTCTCAGACCTTGTTTCGTGAGCAGGAAAAAAACGTTCTCGGAATGGACCGAGATTTGCTGAGTGGCCTTGGTATAGCACCGGTAGACTGCCCGTCAAATTTCATTCCGTTTGGAGGTCGTTTGATGCCCCAACGGTTAACCGCGTAGTCTGTAACCCCTCTCTCTTTGCAGCCCAGCCCCTCTTCACCACAGCCTGTGAGCCCATCCTAACCCCCTCCATGCTCTCATTTGTTCGATCACGATCGTGTCGGCGAAATCCGCACCTCTTTTGGACTCTCCTAGCTCCCTCTACCTATATATATGTCACTCTCCCCCGAAATCTCGGTTGAAAACACCCTAACCCTAGCCTTCTTCCTCCTCCCGCCGCCGAAAGTGTCCGCCCCCGCCGACAGACATGTCCGCCGCCTCCCTCAACCACCCACAACACGCCACATCACCTCTCGGGCTTCCCGCCGCCGTGGCCCGCCGAGACCGTAGCAGGCCCGCGCAGGCCCGTCCGTCCACGCCGCCAGCCCGCGCCAGCCCTGGGCCGTGCCCGTGCCCCGCGCCGCCGTCCCACCGGCGCCTGGCCGTGTC
>NC_041385.1:213170493-213222441 GCF_002162155.2 Triticum dicoccoides | reverse complement strand
TCCCCGCCGACATCCGGCGCCGCCCCGCCGCCTCCTCCCGTCGCCCGAGCCCCTCCACGCCCTCGCGCTGCCCCTCGCGCCCGTCGCGGGCGCCCCACCTCGCCGGCCGCTCTCCGCCGCTAGCTCACCACCGGCCGTCTCCGGTGCCGGATCCGGCCGGGGCCACCTTGGATCTATCGTCCTCGGTCTCCTCCGGCCTCCCCGCGCCCTCTCCGGCCATCTCCGGCTACCTCCATGTTCAACTCCGGCGAGATCCGGGAAGATGGATGAGATCCACTCATCCCCGGATCCAAACGCCCTCGCCACGCTTGGATCTCCTCGTCCCGGTTCCTCCTCGTCCCGTTTTCGGAGGGTAAAATTCCACTAAATCCCCGGATCTGCAATATTTTCTTGCCATGCTCATTGCATCATAACTTTATGTGTGCTGCTCCGAATGATGCATATAATATAACAAAATGTTCATCATGAGATGCTCTTCATTTCATTCCATAGTGCCATGCTTGTTTGAGTTCATCTTAGTGCCCTAGTCATCGTAGCAGGAGTGCTATATGATGTTAATCTGCTGTTTGTTAACAGAAGTTGGTGATTTGTCTATTTTATTGCATCTTGTGTGTGGATCCTATGAGCTTGATGTCTACAGGAATTTTGAGCTACATCATGCCGTCTTTACAGTGGTGCCATCCATGTATTTTTTTGTGTCTCGTAGTGAGTGCATAAAGCTCGTGAATTAGGGTACTTGTTGTTACTGTTTTGCTAGGCTGAATCTGCTTTATCATGATGCTTTGTAAACCTGCTGCTACAAGTCATTCTATGCAAAATCTGGAGATGTTCACTAAGGATGTTTTGTTATACATGTCATGCTCTATCCATCCATACCCCTGGTTGCATTTATAGCCTGCCGTAGCTTGTTGTAATCTTGCTCTCAATTTGCTAAATAATGTTGCTGTCAGCCTGTTAACATTAAGTTCTGTTTTGCCATGAGCTTTGCTAGTGATCCATGCAATCTATGACCATGCTATTGCCATGTTCAGCTTAATAATTATGCCATCTTACTGTTGGTCACCTTGCCATGCCATGTATTTCTCTGTGGTGAGTTATACAGGCTCACAAACATGCCTACTTATCGTTGTTCTTGCCATGTCTGAATCTGTCATATCATTTGCCATGTTTGCATGGATGCTACCATCTTTTCTGTTGATCTTTGGGATTAGTTTAGTAAGGGAGTTTTGTTATTTGTCTTTAGTATTAGCATGCCATGCCTTTGTTTGCCATGTTAATTTCCTGTAACATGTTGTTTGATAGCTCTAAACATTGCAACCTGATGTTATTTCTGCTATGTCTGAAACTGTTATAATTTGCAATCTTGCCATGTACTTTTGAGCATGTTATAGTGTTTTCTGGAGATAGCTCAATGTTCATGTTTTGTCGTGCTTTACCGTTACTTCATACCCATGCCTTTTGTTTTCCCGTTGAGATTCTGTAGCACATTGTTTTGATGTTTGCTGGATGCCTAGTTGCTGTTTTGGACAGCAGGTCCTTTAAACTTATTTCATGTGTGTCGAACCGTTGCTCTGTTTTGAGCATGCTCTATATGAAACTTGCTTAGAATTGCATATAGTTTCATATTACCGTGTTGCATTCATGTTTTGAGTGTGTTTGCTTGATGTTTGAATGTATTTTGCATCAATGCCATGTTTAACTTGTTTTGCTCATATCTTCTAGGCCGTAGCCCCGAATTAAATGAACTTTATATGTAACTTGACTAGAATCTCGTGTAGATCATCTTGGTGCATCTTAACTTGCTGTTTAACAACTTCAACTTAATTTTTATTCAGTTCTGGACCAATTTCTAAAATTTGCATATGAGGACTTACCAGAATTGTTATATGTTGTTTCCGGCCTCATTTAACCTTGCTTTGATATGTTGTTCTTGTATGCATCATCTCTTGCCATGAGTTGATTCATGTAGTATTGTCTTGTATCATACTTGGTTGAGCATCATGCCATGTCTATCTGTTGTGTGTTTACCATGTTGTTTGCTTCTTTCCGGTTGTGCTCCTTCTCGTTAGTTCCTGTTTTGTTGCGATCGTGAGGATTCGTTCGTCTATGCTTGGTTCGTCTTCGTGGCTTCATCTTCTTCATGGACTCGTTCTTCTTCCTTGCAGGATTTCAGGCAAGATGACCGTCACCTTGGATCTCATTACTATCATTGCTATGCTAGTTGCTTCATTCTATCGCTATGCTGCGCTACCTATCATTTGCTCTTCAAGCCTCCCAAATTGCCATGTCAGCCTCTAACCTTTTGACCCTTCCTAGCAAACCGTTGTTTGGCTATGTTAGCGCTTTTGCTCGGCCCCTCTTATAGCGTTGCTAGTTGCAGGTGAAGTTGAAGATTGCTCCATGGTGGACAGGATTATGTTGGGCTATCACAATATCTCTTATTTAATTAATGCATCTACATACTTGGTAAAGGGTGGAAGACTCAGCCTTATGCCTGGTATTTTGTTCCACTCTTGCCGCCCTAGTTTCCGTCATACCGGTGTTATGTTCCTTGATTTTGCGTTCCTTACGCGGTTGGGTGATTTATGGGACACCCTTGACAGTTCGGTTTGAATAAAACTCCTCCAGCAAGGCCTAACCTTGGTTTTATCATTTGCCTCACCTAGCCTTTTTCCCTTGGGGGTCGCGCTCCTGAGGGTCATCTTATTTACCCCCCCCCCCCGGGCCAGTGCTCCTCAAAGTGTTGGTTCAAACTAGAGCACCGTGTGGGACCATCCCTTGGCAACTTGGGTTACGTCGGTACCTGTACGCTTTGCTTATCCGGTGTGTCCTGAGAATGAGATACGTTCGACACATCGGGTGGCTTTGCTTGTCTTGTTTTACCATTGTCGAAATGTCTTGTAAACCGGGATTCCGAGACTAGTCGGGTCTTCCTGGGAGAAGGAATATCCTTCATTGACCGTGAGAGCTTGTGATGGGCTAAGTTGGGACACCCCTGCATGGTTTAAACTTTCGAGAGCCGTGCCCGCGGTTATGTGGCAGATGGTAATTTGTTAATGTCCGGTTGTAGATAACTTGACACCAGATTCGAATTAAAACGCATCAACCGCGTGTGTAGCCGTGATGGTCTCTTTTCGGCGGAGTCTCGGAAGTGAACAAGGTTTTGGGTTATGTATGAACATAAGTAGTTTTAGGATCACTTCTTGATCATTGCTAGCTTCACGACTGTTCCGTTTCTTCTCTTCTCGCTCTTATTTGCGTATGTTAGTCACCACATCTTGCTTAGTCGCTGCTGCAACCTCACCACTTTACCCCTTCCTTACCCATTAAGCTTTGCTAGTCTTGATACCCATGGTAATGGGATTGCTGAGTCCTCATGGCTCACAGATTACTACAACAACAGTTGCAGGTACAGGTTATGCAATGATCTCGACGCGAGAGCGATGTTTGCTTGTTTTGGATTTCTTCTTCTGCTTCTTCTTTGATCAGGGGATAGGTTCCAGGTCCGCAGCCTGGGCTAGCAGGGTGGATGTCGTTTGAGCTTCGGTTTGTGTTTCATCCGTAGTCGGATGCTGATCTTATGGTTGATGTATTGATGTATTCGTGTGGCATTGCATGCCTCTTGTATGTATCCCCATCCATTATGTAATGTCTCGCGGTTCTATTGAGACCTTCGAGTCTCTTTAGGATAGTATTGCATATTGGGTGTGACAAGTTGGTATCAGAGCCTCGACCGACCATAGGAGCCCCCTTGATTGATCGTGTAGTTTGGCCGTTGTCGAGTCTAGAAGAAAACTGTTTTCGGAGTTTAGTTATATCGGAGAGTAGGAATTCTTTTTACTCTTCAGCCCCTTCGTCGCTTTGGTGAGGGATCTTGACGTTTGTTTTTTTTGAATTACTCCTCTTCCCTTTCAATCTTTCTTTAGGATCACACAGTTGGTTTTCCGAACGTTGGTTCTCAGCTCTTTTCATCCGGTGCATTCCTCGTCAAGTTGACTCGAGATTCTTCATCTTTGAGTTCCATCCTCAGTTGTTTTCTTTTTCCCACCCGCCCACCCCTTTTTCTTCTTGAAGCCGGAGCCTGTAATCGAGTATCCATCCTACTCGTGCGAAGTCTTTGCTTTCTTTCCTCAATGATTTCAACCGGTGTTTTCTCTTCAAGATATTCATCGGTTCCCCCTTCCAAGTTGCCTTTGTTTTCCCACCCTCCCACCCTCTTCTTCCCGGAGCCTGAGTCTGTTTTGAGCATCAATTTCATTCGTGTGGAGCCTCTTCAGTCTTTCATCAATTGTTTCAACCGATGAATTCTCTTTTGTTTGACATTCTTCATCTCTTTTCCGGTGGATTCAATTCAAGTTTTTTGGGATGATCATATTCTTTTCCTTAGATCGAGTGTTTTTCCTGTTCATTCAGCTCTCGCCAATTTATCCTTCCGGAGTGTTCAAGACATCTCAGGAGATTCGTCTGTGTTCCAATTAATTCGAGGTTGTCACCTCATCCAAATATTTCAATCATTTTGGTGCATCATCTACCTCTTCAATAACCCTTTCCAACGGTGTTTTTCTTTTAGTGGGCCCTAACCCACATGTCTTTTCCCAGATCTTACCTGACTCTTCTAATTATTCCGGAGCTATTCCCAAATTCTTTTCAAAGTGTGGCGTAAGAATGGATTTCATCAGTCACATGCCTTCTCCAAGATCGTTTTCAAATTCTTTTCATTGTTGGCTCAACATTTTTGCTTTTCATTCTCCCGGTGTATCTCAGTAGTTTTGGTGGTGTTTTCCGTCGTCATTTGAAGACCGAAGAAGAGTTTTTTCTCTAAATCTTTTTTGTTCTCTCGACAATTTGTGGTTCTAGCTTCATGTTATCCTCTCGAAGTATTCCATTTGTCAGATATTCTTTTCTCACCTATACGGAGTATTTTAGGAGTGATTTTCTGTTTCGCTTCACCGGAGGCCATCATTCCAGAAGAATCCTTCGTCCTCACATTTTAGCTATCGTTATCCAATTATCCCGGTGCTTCGTTCAAGTGTTCTTTAATCAGCTCATGATCTCTTTGTTCTTTTGCATCTATATTCCCTCTAGCATATTTGTTCTTCTAATTCTTCCCGGTGATTCATTCTCTTTCATCAGTCATTTTTGAATTCTTACGGTGGTTCCTTCAGATTCTTTTACCTTGTTTATCATATCAATTCATTCGTTCTTTCCAAATCCTAACGGTGGTTCATTCACGACCTTACTAAAGGTGGCGCTATGTCACTTCTCAATCCTTTTCAAGAAGAATAAGTAGTATGAAAAATCCATTGCTTGTCATCAATTTAATTTGATGAAGGGTAAGCATACAATAAATCTTATTCTTATTTCTTCAAAGTGATTAATCCTTTTCTTCAGAGTTTGTTCTTGGTGAATAAATTCTAGTTCCAAGTGTTTTCATCTTTTCTTTTCCGGAGTTCAAATTTCCTTGGCCATTTCATCGGAACCTCCATCTAAATCATCGCAAGCTTTAATCTTATTCTTTCATCCTTCATTTTTTCTCATCATCCTTTTGTCACCAGAGTTCTTCATGGTGGTTCTTCATGATTTAATTCATTCTTCAAGAGTTCATCAAGATTCTTGTTGGTGGAGTTCAAGTATATTTTCTTCTCGCGTCTCGAAGTGCAATTAATTCTCCGTATTCTTCTGATGTGGAGTTTTGCATTTTCTTTGTTCTGCTTAGCTATTCAGACTTTTGGTTGTGGTATAATTTCACCTCCAGTTTTGAGTTGTTTTTGATAAGTCCACATCAAGCTTATTCTTTCGTTGTTGATTTTCTCAAGAACTCCATTCAACCCTTCCTTCTAAGTTCTTGTCATTCCATTCTTTCAATTCCATCTAGGACTTAGTTCTAAGAGGAAACGGGGGAAAGTAGTAGATACTGGCTACCCAACCGGTCTCTTGGTTGAAAAGGCGAAGAAAGCATGGTGGATGGCGAAGGGTGGGGGGGAAGTGGACCTGTCTCTTGGTTGAAAAAGGAAAGAAAGTGACGGGTGTTGGGGGACCACGCATATGAGAATGAGCAGGCCTAGATTTCTTGTGCTCACATAGGAAAATGTCACCGAGGAGATAAAAAATGGGACTAATGCAGACATGCTGCTTGAGTGTTGGCCGCTCTCGGCAAGCACATCTGCCTCACCACTTTATGCCCCTACTGTCCCTATGCCCATATCACTACCATTAATGTAAAATCACATGAAGCATTAAGAAATGCCACCTAATGTCACTATAAGTAATGGTCTAGTGCCGTCGATAAATTGAAGCAATGCCAACACCATTTTATGAAGTGCTTCCGTCTTGCTTTATTTCCCATGAATTGTGTTTTGCAGTTACACTTAATCTCACACCGCTAACATTGCTTCATCCCAGTGGAACTGCACAAATTTGATTGCACATTTACTGACCATGTGCTACTCTCATGACAGTAATACTAATGTTATTGTTCTGCATGTTAATCTAGTGGCAATGTTGATGTGATGTGATACTGCTTACTTAAGGGCACTTTCATACTGTCAATCTAGTGCCAATTATAACACAATAGATGTTGCTGTTAATCATATGCCACTGCAAATATTTGTCACTGTTTAAATAACCGTATTTCGTATTTGCACAAACAAGGATGTCTGTCTCTATATCGTTTCTTGTCTACGCAATCAAAAGTACACACCTCAGTTTTAGTACAACTGAACAAAAATGAAATGGCTATTCCTAGCTGTCGTTCTCTAACCACCAGTGTTCTAGGTATTCCTACATTGGTAGTAATTAGATAGAATGACCAACGCAATCTAAAAGAAGTTGATTCGTGCGTTTTACTTCCTCATTGCAGTGCGGGGACGAGTGAAAACAACTACATCCTAGTCCGGAATACACTTTTTACCAGTTCATCCATGGACCGAGGACTAGCTAGCATGGCTGCACGGCGGTTTTTTGGACAGGTGCACGGACAAGAGGCATTGTGGTCTGCTTATTTCTGCAAATAGCGGTGCTTAAATTTAGTGGAATGCACAAGAATTTTAGCTGGTCAGTACACTGCAAGCTTCAGTTCAGCATTCTAGCTGAGAACACAATTATAATTGGTTATTCTGGAATGAGAGAACCTAATCCTGGATGGTGGCAACAAGAAAAAACCAGAGTAAACTCCAGGATATTTAAGCCTGCCGGGAGGCCCTTTGCTTAGAGAAGCCTTGCTTGTTTTTTCCTGATTTGTAAACCTTCTCACAACTTTGTCTTTTGCTGTGAACTAGTATATGTTTGTTACGTTCTATGAATCATTGAGATGTATAAAATTGCTTAACTTATGCTTTTCTTGTTTTTTATGAAGCCGACTTTAATGTGAGTGTTCCACATGAACGCTGGACTAGCGTGTGAACATTTGGAATTTACATTGTGGCCTCGGTTAACTGCATGAACCACTGTAACAAGATACATAGTTGCTTATATGTCAGAAAGCAGATTGTTGATTGTTAGCTGGTCGATAGCCTAGTGTTGAAGCAAGCTGAGCCAATGTGTTGTGTTTTGCACAACTACTTACAAGTGGGGTAGCACCAACAGTGTTTACAAGTACTTATGTATACATCGGCGCATAGTTCTCGAACGAGTACTCTATTTCATCAAACACACACTGCTCGTATGATAAACCGTGACAACTTATGTCTTACCATGCCATATTCATGAAAAAACTAGTGATGATGCATCTGTTTCGGCAACAATTACGATGGTTCTCACATGATTCAAGGGCATGCAAAAGTAGCAGTAGTTCCCATAGATGGATTCAAACAATGTACTAGCCCCAGAGGGCTTGATAACATGAAAGGTTCGGATAATTAGACACCATCCAAAGTACTATTAAACACTAACTGGGGCAACTATTTCATGCCTCGATCTAATTTGAGCTGGACACAAGAAGGACCTTTCCATGAACATCATCGAGGACGTCCGGCAGCAGCTCAATCCTGTGAACCATCATGAAGACAACCTTGTGGCCTTGCCACTCATAAACTTGTTTGTGGAGGCATTCCACGTCATCTTCCTGCGTAAGCTTGACAAGAACAGTATGCCTCACAAACGAAGGAGTAGCTTTGAACTTCTTGTGCTTCAGTACACCCTGGACAACATGCCTGACAACAGTGAGGCTGGAATACAACTCGACATTGGTATAAGCGCAATTGGCTTCTAGGATCCAACAGCCTAAGAACTCTGTTTTCCCAGTGTGTATATTCAGGTCATCTGCCTCATAGCGAGTGACATGTACAACCACACAATCATTGTCTGCATCAGGGCTCTAATTGAAACAGAAAACAAATTTTGAATTACTTTCCAGTATAAGAAACACAAGTTATTTTAACCACTATGTATTGCATGGTAATGAAGGTAATAAAATTTTGCATTATCCATCACCACATACTTAGATGAAAAACCACAATCGAGATCGGCAAAGAACAAAATCACCTTGGGCAGCTCAGCGGGGGGGACACATCCTCAAAGGGGGCAAACTGCTCCTGTAGTGCCACGGGGGTTGTAACCTCAAACGGGGCGTTGACCATCTCAATAGTGGCCGTGAGTGTATCTGGGGTTGGCTCGGTGGCTGCCTGCATCTTCTTGGAGTTCTCTGTCTCGTGGGGATCAGCCTCTCGCGTCTGCTCCAATATTGGCATATCTTTGCCTTGTTCTGCTTGGTTCATCATGAAACTGACGAATACTAGGAGACCAATAAAAGGAAACACAATCGCAATGACAATGAAAAAAGAGAGAGTGAGGATCGGTTAGTGCTTTGCAAAAGTTCTTTTTTTTTCTCGAAAAAAAATATACCAACATCAGGGATCCGCTTACCTTCCCTTCATTGGGAGAGAAGAACAGTGGCAGATGCGAGTGTTGCCTTTCTTGAAGACGGTGAGGGAGAAGGGGATTCGGCGAGGAGTGAAATGATGGTTGCTTCATCCGTCAAAATTAGACTGCGGGGAGGTGGGGCTTTGTGATACGATGACTCGTTACTGCCGCGCTACGACCGGGGTGACTCTCCGCCTGCATACTGCCTTCTAATTTAGTGGATGGCATTTGGGCCCGCGCACTGCATGGCCCGCATGTCGGTGAACAAAAGTATAACGGCATTCAGCAGAGGGAGACATTTCGGTGACCTAGGAGGAGCCAGAAGCGGTAGTGTATCCATTGTACTAGTAGTAATTGTTTTTCTGGGTAGCTGTAGAGTGTCTCCACTGTACTAGTGTAAGTGCATCTAGTGCCACCCCTAGTTGGTTTTGGAGTATTGACAACAAAGTTGGTTGAGGGACTAATGCGTTTGTGAGAATTGCAGGATAACGCAGGTAGTGTCCCTCATTGATTCGGTTTCCCTACCGGAGATGACCCCTAAAAATGTATGAAGACATTGAAGACAATGGTGGTATGAGAAGATATTCATATTGAAGACTATGACATGAGAAGACATTGCGTGAAGACTTTGGAGCGTGAAGACTGTGTGTTTTCGTTGTTTCCTTTTCTTCTTTGTTGAGTCATAGGAACCACCGTACTGTTAAGTGGGGTCCAAGTGAACTAAGTCAGAGTGACTGAAGTGATGCTCAACCCAAATCCTATGTCTTCGAGCGAAGACAATGAGAGCAAATCTTATCCAGAGCTGGATGAGTCAGCTTTGCTTGTAGCCCAAGTAAAGTTGCCGCATGTGTTTGAAATCTGACCGTTGGAACACATGTCAGTTCCTTAGTGACCCAGGGTCATTTTGGACAAATCAGGTTGGGTTGCCTAGTGGCTATAAATAGCCCACCCCCTACACCATAAATTGGTGGCTGCTCAGAGTTTGTGCACGGCTTTTGTCGTTTGAGAGCAACCCACCTCGAAGCATTTGAGAGAGAGATCCTTGCGAGGACAAAGCCCAAACACCCAAAGCCAAAGAGTGTTAGGCATCACTGAAGTCTTTCTGTCTGTGTGACCTGAAGACTTATTACACTTGAGGACTGTGAATCCTCCAGCCGGTTAGGCGTCGCGTTCTGAGCATCCAAGAGTCATTGTGGATTGCCGGTGAACGAAGTCTGTGAAGGTTTGGAAGTCTCCCTTGAAGACTTACCAGAGTGATTGGGCGAGGAATGGGTGTCCTTAGCTCAAGGGGAATAAGGTGAAGACACGGTCTTCTGAGTTAAATCTCAGCCTCCCTAACCAGTCGTACAGTTGTCACAGCAACTGGAACTGGTCCAACAAATCCTGTGTCTTCAACAAGCAACTGGTTCTATCCCTTCCAACCTTACTTAAGTTTGCCTTCATGAAGTCATTGCTTATCTGTTTATCTGTTTGACTTCATTCCTTGACTACTATTGTTGATTGGCTTCACAATATCTTCCATCTTGATCCTTACTACCTTACTGCTATTAGTCCTGTACTTTCACATCATTACATACTTTACTATGGCTTGTTTAGGGTAGTTTATCTTCCGCTGCATATCAATTAGGTTGTTTCTGTTGTTTGTCTTTGAAACTTCCAAGTTTTGAAGACTTCCATAAAAATCGCCTATTCACCCACCCTCTAGTCGATACTAGCACTTTCAATTGGTATCAGAGCAAGGTACTCCCTTGGTCTGTGTGATTCGGTTTAACCACCTGGAGTTTCAGCTATGTCGACTGCAGGATTGAGGAACATATCGTGTCCCACTTTTGACGGTCATGAGTATCCCCGGTGGAAGGCCATGATGAAGAAGCTACTCATGTCCATGGATAGCCAACTATGGACCGTCACTGAGATTGGACTCACTGATCTATGCAAGATGGCAGAAGCTGATGACATTCACAAGTACACTCTATTGAACCTCACAGCGAAGGTGTCGTGGGAAACGAACACCTATGGGGCAGGGCCCCTTCTCGGTCCGGCAGGGAGCGGAGGGTGCACGAAGAGCAGATCAAGGCGAAGCATGCGAGGGATTTTACCCAGCTTCGGAGCTCTCCGGAGAGATAAAACTCCTACTGCTGCTTTGTGGTGGTATTATGTTCTTGCTCGAGAGCGTGAGCGTTCTGTAGTTTCGAATGAGTTGAACCCCCTCTACGTTGCGCATGGGCCTCCTTTTATAGGCACAAGGGGTCACCGACAGGTGGCAACGCACACAGGGGTACAAATGTAAAAAGAGGGGTTGTTACAACTGCCTCTACAGTGCGCCCTACCTAACTCTAACGGCAGGGGACAAGAGCATTTAATGCCCGTCGGTCGCCCAAACAGTGAAGAAAAGCGACCGTTAGGGGCGCCACCGCTTGCCACGATGGCCTTCTCGTCATCTCCACTTGCCACCTCGCACCGCTTGGCTGCACAGCTTCCCGCCACGTGCGCCTGGAACGGCCCTGCGGCGACACGTCGATGGATGCGCTGGAGCATGGGCGCAGAGTGGTGGCTTCGCCGCGGCAAGCGCCTTGCCGCGGTCGTTGTCTTGTCGCACCCGAAAGCTTGTCACTCGTCGGGTCTTGCCGGGACGCGTGGCGCGTCGCCGTAAGTTCTTTGAAGTGCCTTGGTTGGCCCTCCCGGCAAGCTCCTCTTGCCGGGGCCTTGTCCTTCCTGGCAAGCTCCTCTTGTCGGAGTCTTCTCTTCTCAGCTAAAACACTTTGTTCTTGAATGGCATCAATAGGAACTACGGACGGTCTTGGCGGATGCCCGGCAAGCCTTGCCGCGGGGCGCTGCGACTGCCCGTGCACAAGTTCGGGGTACTAAGGTACCCCTACTTTAGTACACCGACAGGAGCCCCCGGGCCTGGGCCACACACGGTGCCGAGCGCTGTTGGGCCAGGCCCAAAACAGGGCACGGGCACACGCGGCCTGGGTCCACACCAAATCTAACTCCGTATCCACCGCGCCCTCCCATAATGCCATGCGTCGAACGTGGCGTCGTGGGAGAGATCGTGGGTGATTCTTTAATCGAAAAAGGCGTAACGTTTGCCTCTCCTCTTTATAAGCGGAGGAAACAGGGGCCGTTCCCCCAGCTTCGCCACTTACGGTTCCTTCCTCAAAAATCTCCGCCGCTCCCCTTCGCTTCCCAAGCCGAAAGAGAGCAGCGCTCCGCCGCCCATCGCCGCCGTCGCCCCCGATCTCCTCCACCGCCTCCGCCATGGCTCCGAAGACCGGGAAGAGTGCGAAGTCGGCCGAGGCGCTGCGGCTTGTGGCGCTGCGCAAGGAGCGAGCACTTTTCCCCTCCGAGCTCTCCACGAAGGAGCTGCGGGAGTGGTTCTACCTTTTCTGGTCCACGGAGACGCGGGCGCATCCGCGCACGCAGGTACTCTCCGCCGAAGCTTCTACTTCGAAGCGGTGTCCAAAAGGATACTACTTCTTCCCCTTGTTCTTCTATTGCGGGCTCTGCCCACCCTTTTCCGATTTCTTCTGCGACATTATGAACACATATGGACTCCATCTCCTCGATTTCACCCCCAACGCCGTTCTGACCATGGCGGTTTTCGCGCATCTTTGCGAGAACTTCATCGGAATCCACCGAAATGTAGCCCTTTTTCGCCACTACTTCATGCCCCGGGTCGAGAAAGGAGAGCCCTTGTCTGGCGGGATCGCCTGGATCTCGAGAGCCGGCAAGAAGGAGGTCTATCTGGAGGGGGAGCTCCGTAGCAAATGGGAGGAGTGGAGAGCGGAATGGTGTTGGATTGTTGATGCGGATCCGCAGCCATTCACCAACTTGCGCCAAGCCCGAGTAGTGCGCGGCGGCGATTGGAGCGCTCTGGCGGCGGACGATGCTAGAATGAAGATCACCACCACCCGGATCTTGCGGCTCAGGCTTGTCGGGCTCACCGTAGGGGCTGTTGGCGCGGACTTTCTTCGCCGCCGCATCGCCCCACTGTAGGAGAAGGGGAGGCCCGCCTGGCTGTTCGGGGGCCCGGCGGATATCATGAGGCTGCGCCCAGGCCTCAATTTTAATTTCACTGTCTTGGAGTTGGGTGGGACGCTCAAGGAGCTGTTCAAGCACGAACCCAACCATCCGGAGTGGTTCAGGCTGCCGCAGGGCGTCGTCCCCTTGTGCAACAACTCCCAGCTCGATCGCATCCGCGCAATGATGCCGGAGTGCGACTCGCACCGGATTATCCCAACTTGGCAGGAGCCCTCCGACGATGTCGTGCAGCAATTCTTCGACGGCTTGGTGGAGGTAGCGGTCCGTGCCGACAAGCAGAGGCTCCTCACCCGCGACACCACTGATGATGAGATGCGGCGCATCGCCACCAGGGCGGAGGAGGCGGTGGCAGCCGCCGCCGCGGGTGAGTTTGGTTTTACGTTGGAGGAGGCAGAGGCGGCTGAGGCGGCAAGCCTTGCCGATCGAGAGGAGCTTGTCGGGGAGGTCGTTGGCGAGCGAGAGCCCGAAGCCGAAGCGAGCGAGCCCGCCGGGGGCGCAAGTGGCCAGCCGTCTTCGAGCAGCTTGCCGCAGGCAGAGCCCCCAGCGCAGCCCCCAGCTCAACCAAGAAGGCGCCTCCGCTCAACCAAGAAGGCCCCTCATGCCGCGCCGGCAACTGGAGCGGGGTCTTCTCAAGCCGCTGCATCTGATCCTGCCGCAGCTCCCGCCAAGCGTCCAAGGGAGCCTACTCCTCCACCTCGCTGCGCTGAAAGAGTACCGGACTTCAACCTCTCCGCGCTAAGCTCCGACGAGGAGGAAGAAGAGGAGGAGGAGTAAGACTTTCTTCTTGTTGTACCTATATTTCTTCGATTCTTGCTGTTTCTTGTCTTGTATCTGATTTGCTTTCTTCTGAACCTTGTCCCGTTCCAGGACTCTGGCCCAGAGAGCGGCGAAGAGGGCCAAGGTCCCCGTGGTTGTCATCAAGGATGATCCTGCTGTGACAGTAGAGGACGCGTCCGAGACCACCTTGTCGGACCCGGCAATCTCTCCCCGAAGCAGCCCCCAGCGCAGCCCCCAGCGTAAGTTCATAATTTTACTTCCCACTGTCATGTGCGCATGGGTGCTCTTTCCTTGTTGATATCTTGATTGTTGACTTGCTTGTGTAGGAGCAGAACAGGCCCATCAGGAACAACCAGAAGCCGCTCCTGAGGTGCTATCTTCTTCAACTACGCCGCCAAGGGATAATTCCCCGACAAGGGAGCGTTCTCCGGCAAGGGAGAGGTCCCCAGCAAGGGGTAATTCTCCGGCAAGGGATGGGACCAGCGAACCTTCGGTGGTGGAGCCCATGACTACAGAGCCCAGCACAGGTAACCCTCCTTGTCGGAAATTTTCCCTTGGGTTCTTCTTCTTCTGATCTTCTTTTTGGATATTTGCTTGACATCTTCTTCCTCTTCCTGTCTTCAGATCCTCCTTCCATAGATCCGATGGATACCGAGGCCACCGGCGAGGAGGACGCACGCAGCAACACTGATGATGCCGCCGCCACCGAGGAAGCGGCTGGCGCTGACGATCCCGCCGGCGAAGAGGCCGCCAAGGCTGCTGGCGCAGGAGCTGGCGAGGGGTCCGGCGATCGCACTGACGACCCCGAGGGCGCAGGAGCGCAAGGCGCTACACCGACCGCTGACCCCTCTGCCGCTGATGCAGCACCGGGCTTCGAAGAGCCCCAGCCCGGCGCCTACTTGAAGGCCGGCGAGGGTGTCTTCATCAAGCTTCCCTGGGCGTCGACCTCCAGGGCACCGGTCGAGGGAGAGGCTTTTGACGGAGAGGTGCTCGCCTCTTCTGGGCTGACAGTGGTTGACGTGCCAAGCAGCAGGAGCGGCGAGTTTGAGGAGGAGCAGCTGCTCCGGAAGTTGGTGTCGCTCTACCGCACCCGACAAGCGAAGCTGGAGTCCCAGGAAGCGCTTGTCATGCAGGCGGGAGTGGACATAGAGAAGCATGCGGAGGAGCTCCAGAGCCGCAACCAAGAGGCCCTCCGGTCCATTGCGGAGGAGAGGGCGCAGCTTGTTGAGGCGCGGAAGGCCTTCATCCTTGAGAAGGCAGAAGCCGAAGAGCAACAGCGGCTTGTCGCCGAGGGGCTGTCCACACGGGAAGGCGAGCTGACGCAGCGGAAGGTCAACTTGGACAGTTATGAGGAGGAGCTTGCCGCCGCGAGCAATCACTTGGCGGGGCACTCAAGGAGGCGAAGGACGCGGCCGCAGCTGCCGAGGCCGCCAAGAAGGAACTGGAGGTGAAGATGATGCAGCTGGAGGCTGACCTGAAAGGGAAGGATGAGGAGCTTGCCGCGCTCCAGCGCGAGCGCAAGAAGGACGCCCTCGCTCATGGTGATCTGCAAGTTCAACTCGCCGATAAGGGCAAGGAACTGAACGCCGCCAAAGACTCGAATGCTGATCTGGAGCTGAAGCTGGCCAGACTGACTGAGATGCTGGACGGCGCCAAGAAGCGAGAGGAGGACTTGAAGCAGAAGCAGGAACTCAAGGCCAACGAGGAGCTGTTGACGAGGGCCGCCGAAACTCAAAACACCTTCCAGGCTACAGTGGAGCTCTGGACAGAGGGCCTCGTAAATATTGTTGCAGTCATCGACGAGGAGCTGGCGCAACTGGACTTGGCGGGCTTCGAGTACTCCTCCGACGAGAACCTTCAGCCCAGTGCCAAGCTCACTCTGTTCTTCAAGGGCGTGGCGACGGCTCTCCAGCAACTCCGGGAAAGGATCCCAAGGCAGCTGGCTGACGAGTCGCGCGCAATCTGCGCCAGGGTTTTGGAGAAGGTGTTGGTGAAGGTGCTCTTCCGCAATCCGAGCCTCAACCTCACCAACGTTCTTAAGAAGCTGCCGGCGGGTGCTGATCTTGCAGAACTCAAAGCCCTTGTCGCACCCATTGTGGACAAGGTGAATGAAGTCAGGAGGGTCGACGGTGATCGTGTAGATTAGGCCGCCTTTTTCCTCCTTTTTCTTGCCGCTGCCAGATATGTCACGGGAACAATCTATTAGAGCGCGGCAAGTCATTTTTGTAATATAACTTTATCTTGGGCAGTATTCGCTATGTTATTTCCTTTACTTGATTCCTTCCTTTGTATGTTTTTACCCTACGCTTTTTAGGGAACTTGCCGGCGCAGGCACCCTTGCCGCGAGCGGTGAGTGCGGGACATCAGCAGTCTGTTAGCGGTGCTGCTTCCGGCAAGAAACCTTGTCGCAACTAGTCGCATCACACTTAAGTTGTTGAGCGGACTCGAAACAAAGTAAAGGTGCAACTAGCTACGAGTTGGATCCTCCGCACACAGGTTTTCCATACAAAGCACGATCGTTCAAGGAAGATAACTTAAGAAATTTTAAAACCGATTGTGCTCAAACTCTGGCAACTTAGCTTTTCTGTCGTCTGTGTCCCGGCAAGGCTATACTTCTTTGAACGACGCCTGGTCCACACCATTATCTTCTCCTCCCCCCCGGTGAACTTGTGGGCGAAGGAACCTTCTTTTTGAGAAAAAGAAAGAAGAGAAAATAAAGATATGGAGCCTTAAGGCTCGTTATTACTTACCGGGGGCAAGTGCTGCACAAAGTGTCAGATAATACATGCAAAAAAGAAAAAGGCATGAAATTTGACAAGATGTGTGGGGCATATGATGTCAAATCCCTAGCTTCTGGCATTGCTCTAGGCTAGCTTCATGTGTGCATCATGTCTATATTTTTGAAACTTGAATTGAGGAATATTGGAAGCCTCAAAACCCTAAATAAAAGAGGGGCAAAAACCCTAGAAATCTCATTCATTGCTCCAAAAGGCTCTTCTTAAATGTTTGATAATTTTTGGTAAGGGTTCTGGTCCCAACCAAAATATTGAACATTTTTAAGGATTTATTTTTGGGACTTTGAATTTAAATCATTAGCTATTTGAATTTGAATTATATTCATATAATTAGAATATAATTTCAAATACCCCTGAAATATTTTATGAGCTTTTGGAAAAGTCCATCTAGCCAAATAAAATTATTCAGAGGAGTTTTTGGCATTGTTTGAATTTGTTTAAAATTCAAAACAGTGGCAAAACGAAATTAAATAAAACAAAACAGAAGAAAAAAATAAAAGAGAGAGAGAGAAGGAAGTACCTGGCCTCACCCGTGCAGCCCAGCCGGCCCAGCTCCCCACCCGGCCGGCCCAGCCCACCTCCTCCCCTTTGCCTTCTTCCTCCCCTCGCACCGAAGCAGCTCGGTGGCGAGCGCCGATGCCGCCCCGGCCACCTCCTGCCTCCCTGCTTGCCTCCGCTACTCCCTGGAGACGCCACGCGGCTCCCTCAGGCCTCTTTCAACTCCCTCCCGTGCTCATCCCCTTCTCCTGCCCTCCCTCTCGCTCCGCACCTCGGACCCGAACGGAGCCGTCGCCACCGACGCCGTTCGCCGCGGCCACCATCCCCCTCTCGCCTCCCCGACGCCTCCCAGAGCTCCCCAGTGCCTCCCTCGACCTCCTCGACGTCTCACGCGACCAGAAGGGCCCCGAGCAGCCGCCATCGTCATCATCCCCAAGCTTCGGCCCCGGCGCCGTTCTCCGTCGAATTCGGCCACTCCGGCGCGCCCCCGAGCCCACTGACCCTCCCTACAGCTCCGCGGTGAGCCTCTGTGCAGAACCCCTCTCTCTCCCCTCGTGTTTGCGAGCTCTAGGCCATAGTTCCGTCGAGACCGAGACCTCACCGGCGCCGGACTTGTCGCCGTCGTCGTTTTGGTTCACCTCCGTCCAAACCGAGCACGCAGACGTACTCAGAGCACTCCCAGGAGCCCGTAGCGCCCACCAACCCCTCCTCCCATGCACCATAGCGCCGGTCCCGCGAACCCCCGAGCTCCGGCCGCCGCCGGGGTCGATGCCGCGCTCAACTCCGGCCACCCCACGCCCTCTCGTGGCTCCCCCTAGATGCGCGGGAGCACGGGCTTCCTCCTGGTGCCCTCAGGGTGCCCAACCGCAGCCTGTAGTGCCAACCCGAGCTACTCCGGCGAGGTTCCGCCGTCGCCGTGGTCGCCGGCGTCACTCGCCGACGTGGCCACTTAATTAGGGCGTAAACACCTCGCTAATCACCCACTAGAGCCACTGCCAAGTGGGCCCCCGTGCCTAATTAATTAGTTTAACCTCTCTGTTTAGATTAGTACTAATTTTGTGGGCCCCATAGGTCAGTTTGACCTGGCCCCGTCACACTTTGACCGACCCCACACGTCGGAGTTGACCAGGCTGATGTGTCCGTTGACTGGGCCCACCTGCCAGCGACCTAAACGAGCCCTAAGTCACTGACTAATGGGACCCTCTGGTCAGGTTTGACCCGGGGCAGCCCTGTTGACTTGCTGATGCAAGCATGACGCAGTGCTGATGTCATAACTCATTTTCTGGATTTAATTTAATTCTGAAATTCCAGAAAATGCCTAAAACTTCAATAAATCATAGAAAATTAACCGTAACTCCAAATTAAATAATTTATATATGAAAAATTATCAGAAAAATTCAAGGAATCCATCTGTACCATTTTCATGCATGTTAGAATAACTTATAGCTGCTGTTTAGCACAAATCAATTAAAGGGCATTTAAATAATCATATATGGAGTTTGAATTTGAATCTTGTATTCAAACCAACTTCATTTAATCTGTTGCTAGTTGCATTAGCCCAAAACACATTCATTTTGCCATGTCATGATCATGCATCATATTGTGCATTGCATTGATTGTGTTCCCTTCTGTGTTGCCGGTATTTGTCCCCTCTCGATAGACGTGATACCGATGATGTGATCGTTGACACTGATGAAGACTCAATGTTATCTTCAGAAGTGCCAGGCAAGCAAAACCCCCTTGTTCATTCCGATACAATCCTACTCTCTCGCTCCTGCTCTCTTTTACTGCATTAGGACAACAACGATTCATCTGTTACTTGCTGCGGTAGCTGAACCCCTTTATCCTTTGCATGACCTGTCATTCCACAGTAAATAGATGAAACCCACTAGTATGAGTAGGAATTGTTTGATCCCTGTTGTGCCTACTCATTCATGCTTGTTTGTCATGCCTGCTACTGCTTAGAGTTGAGTCAGGTCTGATTCATCGGGGATGAATCAGAGGCGTGTGAACATGTCCTACTGTGTGTGAGCTAAGTGTGTGAACACGATTTGGTAAAGGTAGCGGTGAGAGGCCATGTAGGAGTACATGGTGGGTTGTCTCATTGAAGCCGTCCTCAGGAACTGAGTTCTGTGTTTGTGATCCATGATTCAGCTACTACCATACATCGGGCCCTAAAATATGACCCCGCTCGACTTCTTATTCACCCTTGTCCTCTGTCCAGGAGTTGCAAGTAGTTTCTGGTGTTTGTAGTATGCTGGAGGCCGTGGACAGCGCTGACCGTAGGGGTGGGCTGTGATGCGGTAGGCACGTGGCCGGGTATACCGGGCGCCCGTTTGGTGTCACGGAACCCTGTTCACATCGTTTGGGGCTGTGAGCGAAACTCCGGCCGGATCTCCTCATGGATGGAACCCGAATAGGCGATAAACCTGGACTAGAGACTTGAGTGTTTAGGTAGGTCGTGGTCTACACCCACGTCGGCTTTCGCTTGAAGTCTGCCGAGCACATGTCGTGTGCAGACGCTAAGTGGTGGAAACATGTATGAAGAAGTACACCCCTGCAGGGTTAACATCATCTATTCGAATAGCCGTGTCCGCGGAAAAGGACTTCTGGGTTGCTTATATCAGTTCATAGACAAGTGAAAGTGGATACTCTAAAATACGCAAGATAAGCGTGAGTGCTATGGATGGCATTCTCGTAGGGAGACGGGAGCGGATCCATAGTGGTGTATTGGTTGGTGAATATGTGGACTCGTGTGCGCCACCTCAAAAGAGTTACTTGCAGTCGTAGTTCAGGTTAGCCACCGATGTCAAAGCTGGCTTGCTGCAGTTAAACCCCACCATCCCCTTTGTTGATAATGATGCATATGTAGTTAGTTCTGATGTAAGTCTTGCTGGGTACATTTGTACTCACGTTTGCCTATTTTATGTTTTTGCAGAGAGACTTCGGTCTCACTAGTAGTTTCGCGTGGACTTCGACGTTTAGCTTGTTACCTCAGCTACGATCTTGTGCCCTCGGCAGGATCTGGTAGATAGTCAGGCTTCTCAGCCTTTTTCATTTATAGATGTCTGTACTCAGACATGATAGCTTCCGCTTGTGCTTTGATTGATATGCTCTGATTGTTGGGTCATGAGACCCATGTTTGTAATATCTCGCTCCTCGGAGCTTATTGAATAAATACTTGAGTCGTAGAGTCATGTTGTGATGCCATGTTGTATTACACATATCGAGCATATTGTGTGTATGTTAATGAAATGCTTGGTATGTGTGGGATCTGACTATCTAGTTGTTTATCTTTAGTAGCCTCTCTTACCGGGAAATGTCTCCTAGTGTTTCCATTGAGCCTTGGTAGCTTGCTACTGCTCCGGAACACTTAGGCTGGCCGGCATGTGTCCTTCTTCGTTCCTGTGTCTGTCCCTTCTGGGAAATGTCACGCTTTGAGTACCGGAGTCCTGTTAGCCCGCTACAGCCCGGTTTACCGGAGTCCTGCTAGCCCAGTGCTACAGCCCGGACCCACTTGCTGATGACCGACACGTTCGAAGCTGGGTCATGGATGCCTGTCCCTGTAAGTCTGTGCCACTTTGGGTTTACGACTAGTCATGTCAGCCCGGGCTCTTTATCATATGGATGCTAGCGACACCGTCATATACGTGAGCCAAAAGGCGCAAACGGTCCCGGGCTAAGGTAAGGCGACACCCGTGGGGATACCGTGCGTGAGGCCGCAAAGTGATATGAGGTGTTACCGGCTAGATCGATGTGACATCGAGTCGGGGTCCTGACAGCGCTGGTATCAGAGCTTGACTGCCTGTAGGATTACCAAGCCAAACTGGCCGAAGTTGAGTCTAGAAATTCTTTAGTTATATAAGGGAATTGATTGTGGGATGGAACGTAAGGCTCTTTTTACTCCTTATACCTCATGGCCTTATGATCTGAGTCATCATCTTCTCTTCTACGGGGATTAAGAACTAGGCTTTCTCTTCTTTCTATCAGGATCACGTGTTACTAATCAGTAGACTTATAAGATTGTTGGATTTAAGTCTCAGTTCAGCTCCTACTACTTCCGTATGTTAATTGTTGATCTCGGAACCTTGATATTGTGCTTCTGAGTGGTTATGCCACCATTTTTGTGATTGTCTCAAATCTTTTTGAGCAATTATAGCCGTTATGCTGTCCGACTCATCCCAGGTTTCTAAATAGTCCGATGCATTTGCAAATCCCTTCCTTCTGTTTCCGATGTTCCCATGGGCCAGATTAACCACACTAATCGGTGTGTTGAGGTAATTATTGCCTCGACATATATGTTGGAATTATTATTATGACCCTAAGTGCTTAGGGGATCATCTAGTGGTCTAGCCATGATTTGTGTCCTAGTGTGAAGATTCTGGCCTTTATTCTCGGAAGCATCCCGTGATGCTACTTAGTAGTAGGTATCCTACTCCTGGGTTCTGAACCCGAGATTCACTCTACCTACTTCATGTTGATAGTAATTGCTAGTGCCTTTAGGATATTAGTAACCTTTGCGATAGTCCTTGAAGTCCGTGGTATCTTCTTCTTCCAAATACCATGAACTACTTATGGCAGATGTTTATTGGATCAAAAAAATCACAATTAGAGTACTCTTGAGGAGTTCTCCATTCATAAATTGTGACTCTGCCAGTTCTACCTTTCTGCATGGGTTATCCGGAAGAAATATGTTGAACTTGGTTCGACATACTAATCTATGCATCCACAACTCAGAAAGTTATATGTTCCTTTGAGTTGTTCTCCTTAGTTGCATTCTGACCCTCGTCTATCAATTGATAGTCAAGAGTATGTGTGCGTTCGTTCATCGATGCCTATGACTCTTGTGGTCTGTCAAGCCATTCTATTCCGGAATGACTAGGAGAAACAAACTCCAGTACCTCTTCCATATCTAGGATTGGGTCAAAGTAGTTGTATTCCGCAGATCAAATGCCAATCCAGCTTTTGGTTCTGCTCTACCTTGGAGTATTACATATTTTATATCGAGATTGTTATAGGAATTTCACACCATCCCATGAACTCTTGGTACAGTGACACTTCTTGCCATCACTGTTCATTCCTCGGCCCTCGTGTTGATGCAACCGGAATACCGACAAATGAATTGTGATGTGTGAAATCAATACTGCTAGCAACTCTGTTGCTTGGTAGTTAAAGGATAATAATTTCATTCTTAGTATGTTGGTTTTCGAATCATCCTTCTAAGACTGATTGTGCTACCTAGTCCTTATTTCGGTGCACCCTTCGATTGATGAGTTAGGATCTTGTCAAGTCCTCACTCATTTGATCATATCGTCTTGCCCTCAAAAGCAAGATTGTTCTCGAGCTTAGCAACATACCGGTGGTTCGTGACTTTCCAAATATCTTCTTGGAGGTGTTACCGGGTTGTCACCTGACCGCTATGTTGAGTTCGTGATCAAGTTGGTTTCTTGTGAACCACCTTCTCTCCAGGTTAAGCTAGACAACAACTTGGAGAGTTGGAAGATAAAAGCTTGTCCGACTTAGTTCATGTTAAGGGATATCTTTTGTGTGTGTGTGTGTGTTGAAGAAAGATGATATCTTCATCAATTGGTCCTCGTGAACAATTGTTGGATCTATTATCTTACCCAAACCTTTGATTGAGTATGGGCTATCATCCAATCAGACCAGAACCAACGATATTCGTAATGTTGTCTTACTCGTGGTTGATCCCTCGAGCATACACCATTATATCTTTTGGGTCTGACCAATGCTATCACTTGTTCACTCAACTATGGAATTCCTTTTAAAAGGAAACCTAGATGAATTGTTGTTGTGCCCATTGACAACATCCTTGTCTTCTCCATAATTTTGCTGAAAATTAAGCTAGTGTTGGAAACTTTTGAAAGCATTTGTTCATGCTAGCTCATGAAGCATATGTTTGGATGAAGGTAGTGACTTCCTTTAATTCATGTGCATTTGATGCAAGTTGCCGCCGTGGATTCGAGAAAGTCGATGTTGCTTTCTCTGGAATCATCGCAAGTCAGTCATGCACATGTGCGAAGAATTCTGTGGTTTGAAGACTTGCAACCTTCAATCTATATGTATCCCTAGCACACCAAGCCACTGATTGACTTGTTCAAGGAAAAGAAATCTATGCTTGGGATCTAATCCATGGACTTGCGTAAAGACTTCGATATCCTCGATGATGGTTCTCCACCTGAACTCGGTAGTGTTTTATTGTAAGACTACCATGTGGGCATGCTTGTCTGGGACAATGTGTTCACATGTTTGTAGCAGAACCAGCTCATGTTTTGGAGCTTGCTATCGTAGTTCATTCCCCGAGAATCTCGCAACGTCATCTCGTCGATTTGTGTTGCAAACTTCCGTTTTTCTTCCTAGACTCGATGAGTTTGGGATATCCTGACACCAACCAGATCTGAATCTCAGGCAGATGTGATGGTTGGAACATTTCCCAAGAATTATAATATTGGTCTCTCAATAACCGGCAAGGTGGATGTCGTGGCCAACACACCCATCCGGTAGACCTATTATTATAGTATCTTGTTTGAGGAAGTTGGCCACCTCCCCATAGGGATTTCGTAGGATTACTCCCTAGTTGCCCCTATGGATTTCTGTGTTCCGAAGTCCGATCTTTTTACTTGATGTTCTAGATTTCAACCATATCTATGAATGGGTTACACTAGCACATCAAGGAGAACATTAGAAGCGGAGTGCTAAATGTCTCTCGGTCGATCATCCAGATTTTATTTCCTTGGCCCCGTCAAGGGTGAAATCTGAGAAGGTGTTATCTTCCTTTGCATCTGCATCCTCCATCACCATTCATCATGGTAGCAAGTTGTGTTGCCAGAATCCTTGACACGGATATTGGTGGAATCTTGATGATTGTGGAAATGCTCAAGTTCTTGAGAGCACGCACAAGCTCTACGTGTTATCATCGGCACTAGCTGGGTCTGCTCTCAGTTTCCTCGGCAATGCTATGATGTTTTCAAACAGTGAGTTCACTCTCTGTTGTTGGGTTCTTTCCCAGTTACCAGAATCATTCCCAGCATTTGCATTTTGTTCCTAGCTTGCACCGCCAATGTGCCATTCTACCATGGGTCTCTTCCATCTCCGGTGATAAGAAAATTCATCCATTACGTTGTCTTCAACAAGGTAATCCACATCATCCAAGTTTGAGTATGCCATTCTACCGACCCCGCCAATCGATTGCTGTGATTTGCCTTAGGCTGATATAGAGAGTCTCAATGATCTCTATATCAAAGGTAATTCTTTTTGCCACTTAAGGAAATAACCTACGAATCACCCTCCTCCAGGATGTTTCGTCGTGGTATCATGGCAACTCTACTCCTCGCTACGTTGACAATCGTTTACCACCTTCTTAGGTGTGGAATTGTTGTCTACCTAGTGAACCTCGTCACCTGCTCCACTCCATCCCTCTAGAGGTATGCTTCGTCTCTCAGCTCGAGAGATGTTGCTATGTCACATTCCGGGAGTTAATCCTGAGTTGTTCGACCTTCGAGAAGACCGATCCTTCTAGAGTTTTCCTTTCCTCTTCTTGTCATGATTAGCTGGAGTTCTCAGAGCAAGACGACAAGACAAAGATGGTGTTCAAATCAACGTTCATTTGAAGTGCAACCTGGATCGTGAAGATTGTACTAGTTGCGTTCCCCCTTCACCTTACCCTACGCTTGAATCTCGAGACGAGATTCTTGTTTAGTGGGGGTGAGTTGTCACATCCCTAGCTTCTGGCATTGCTCTAGGCTAGCTTCATGTGTGCATCATGTCTATATTTTTGAAACTTGAATTGAGGAATATTGGAAGCCTCAAAACCCTAAATAAAAGAGGGGCAAAAACCCTAGAAATCTCATTCATTGCTCCAAAAGGCTCTTCTTAAATGTTTGATAATTTTTGGTAAGGGTTCTGGTCCCAACCAAAATATTGAACATTTTTAAGGATTTATTTTTGGGACTTTGAATTTAAATCATTAGCTATTTGAATTTGAATTATATTCATATAATTAGAATATAATTTCAAATACCCCTGAAATATTTTATGAGCTTTTGGAAAAGTCCATCTAGCCAAATAAAATTATTCAGAGGAGTTTTTGGCATTGTTTGAATTTGTTTAAAATTCAAAACAGTGGCAAAACGAAATTAAATAAAACAAAACAGAAGAAAAAAATAAAAGAGAGAGAGAGAAGGAAGTACCTGGCCTCACCCGTGCAGCCCAGCCGGCCCAGCTCCCCACCCGGCCGGCCCAGCCCACCTCCTCCCCTTTGTCTTCTTCCTCCCCTCGCACCGAAGCAGCTCGGTGGCGAGCGCCGATGCCGCCCCGGCCATGTCCTGCCTCCCTGCTTGCCTCCGCTACTCCCTGGAGACGCCACGCGGCTCCCTCAGGCCTCTTTCAACTCCCTCCCGTGCTCATCCCCTTCTCCTGCCCTCCCTCTCGCTCCGCACCTCGGACCCGAACGGAGCCGTCGCCACCGACGCCGTTCGCCGCGGCCACCATCCCCCTCTCGCCTCCCCGACGCCTCCCAGAGCTCCGCAGTGCCTCCCTCGACCTCCTCGACGTCTCACGCGACCAGAAGGGCCCCGAGCAGCCGCCATAATCATCATCCCCAAGCTTCGGCCCCGGCGCCGTTCTCCGTCGAATTCGGCCACTCCGGCGCGCCCCCGAGCCCACTGACCCTCCCTACAGCTCCGCGGTGAGCCTCTGTGCAGAACCCCTCTCTCTCCCCTCGTGTTTGCGAGCTCTAGGCCATAGTTCCGTCGAGACCGAGACCTCACCGGCGCCGGACTTGTCGCCGTCGTCGTTTTGGTTCACCTCCGTCCAAACCGAGCATGCAGACGTACTCAGAGCACTCCCAGGAGCCCGTAGCGCCCACCAACCCCTCCTCCCATGCACCATAGCGCCGGTCCCGCGAACCCCCGAGCTCCGGCCGCCGCCGGGGTCGATGCCGCGCTCAACTCCGGCCACCCCACGCCCTCTCGTGGCTCCCCCTAGATGCGCGGGAGCACGGGCTTCCTCCTGGTGCCCTCAGGGTGCCCAACCGCAGCCTGTAGTGCCAACCCGAGCTACTCCGGCGAGGTTCCGCCGTCGCCGTGGTCGCCGGCGTCACTCGCCGACGTGGCCACTTAATTAGGGCGTAAACACCTCGCTAATCACCCACTAGAGCCACTGCCAAGTGGGCCCCCGTGCCTAATTAATTAGTTTAACCTCTCTGTTTAGATTAGTACTAATTTTGTGGGCCCCATAGGTCAGTTTGACCTGGCCCCGTCACACTTTGACCGACCCCACACGTCGGAGTTGACCAGGCTGATGTGTCCGTTGACTGGGCCCACCTGCCAGCGACCTAAACGAGCCCTAAGTCACTGACTAATGGGACCCTCTGGTCAGGTTTGACCCGGGGCAGCCCTGTTGACTTGCTGATGCAAGCATGACGCAGTGCTGATGTCATAACTCATTTTCTGGATTTAATTTAATTCTGAAATTCCAGAAAATGCCTAAAACTTCAATAAATCATAGAAAATTAACCGTAACTCCAAATTAAATAATTTATATATGAAAAATTATCAGAAAAATTCAAGGAATCCATCTGTACCATTTTCATGCATGTTAGAATAACTTATAGCTGCTGTTTAGCACAAATCAATTAAAGGGCATTTAAATAATCATATATGGAGTTTGAATTTGAATCTTGTATTCAAACCAACTTCATTTAATCTGTTGCTAGTTGCATTAGCCCAAAACACATTCATTTTGCCATGTCATGATCATGCATCATATTGTGCATTGCATTGATTGTGTTCCCTTCTGTGTTGCCGGTATTTGTCCCCTCTCGATAGACGTGATACCGATGATGTGATCGTTGACACTGATGAAGACTCAATGTTATCTTCAGAAGTGCCAGGCAAGCAAAACCCCCTTGTTCATTCCGATACAATCCTACTCTCTCGCTCCTGCTCTCTTTTACTGCATTAGGACAACAACGATTCATCTGTTACTTGCTGCGGTAGCTGAACCCCTTTATCCTTTGCATGACCTGTCATTCCACAGTAAATAGATGAAACCCACTAGTATGAGTAGGAATTGTTTGAGCCCTGTTGTGCCTACTCATTCATGCTTGTTTGTCATGCCTGCTACTGCTTAGAGTTGAGTCAGGTCTGATTCATCGGGGATGAATCAGAGGCGTGTGAACATGTCCTACTGTGTGTGAGCTAAGTGTGTGAACACGATTTGGTAAAGGTAGCGGTGAAAGGCCATGTAGGAGTACATGGTGGGTTGTCTCATTGAAGCCGTCCTCAGGAACTGAGTTCTGTGTTTGTGATCCATGATTCAGCTACTACCATACATTGGGCCCTGAAATATGACCCCGCTCGACTTCTTATTCACCCTTGTCCTCTGTCCAGGAGTTGCAAGTAGTTTCTGGTGTTTCTAGTATGCTGGAGGCCGTGGACAGTGCTGACCGTAGGGGTGGGCTGTGATGCGGTAGGCACGTGGCCGGGTATACCGGGCGCCCGTTTGGTGTCACGGAACCCTGTTCACATCGTTTGGGGCTATGAGCGAAACTCCGGCCGGATCTCCTCATGGATGGAACCCGAATAGGCGATAAACCTGGACTAGAGACTTGAGTGTTTAGGTAGGTCGTGGTCTACACCCACGTCGGCTTTCGCTTGAAGTCTGCCGAGCACATGTCGTGTGCAGACGCTAAGTGGTGGAAACATGTATGAAGAAGTACACCCCTGCAGGGTTAACATCATCTATTCGAATAGCCGTGTCCGCGGAAAAGGACTTCTGGGTTGCTTATATCAGTTCATAGACAAGTGAAAGTGGATACTCTAAAATACGCAAGATAAGCGTGAGTGCTATGGATGGCATTCTCGTAGGGAGACGGGAGCGGATCCATAGTGGTGTATTGGTTGGTGAATATGTGGACTCGTGTGCGCCACCTCAAAAGAGTTACTTGCAGTCGTAGTTCAGGTTAGCCACCGATGTCAAAGCTGGCTTGCTGCAGTTAAACCCCACCATCCCCTTTGTTGATAATGATGCATATGTAGTTAGTTCTGATGTAAGTCTTGCTGGGTACATTTGTACTCACGTTTGCCTATTTTATGTTTTTGCAGAGAGACTTCGGTCTCACTAGTAGTTTCGCGTGGACTTCGACGTTTAGCTTGTTACCTCAGCTACGATCTTGTGCCCTCGGCAGGATCTGGTAGATAGTCAGGCTTCTCAGCCTTTTTCATTTATAGATGTCTGTACTCAGACATGATAGCTTCCGCTTGTGCTTTGATTGATATGCTCTGATTGTTGGGTCATGAGACCCATGTTTGTAATATCTCGCTCCTCGGAGCTTATTGAATAAATACTTGAGTCGTAGAGTCATGTTGTGATGCCATGTTGTATTACACATATCGAGCATATTGTGTGTATGTTAATGAAATGCTTGGTATGTGTGGGATCTGACTATCTAGTTGTTTATCTTTAGTAGCCTCTCTTACCGGGAAATGTCTCCTAGTGTTTCCATTGAGCCTTGGTAGCTTGCTACTGCTCCGGAACACTTAGGCTGGCCGGCATGTGTCCTTCTTCGTTCCTGTGTCTGTCCCTTCTGGGAAATGTCACGCTTTGAGTACCGGAGTCCTGTTAGCCCGCTACAGCCCGGTTTACCGGAGTCCTGCTAGCCCAGTGCTACAGCCCGGACCCACTTGCTGATGACCGACACGTTCGAAGCTGGGTCATGGATGCCTGTCCCTGTAAGTCTGTGCCACTTTGGGTTTACGACTAGTCATGTCAGCCCGGGCTCTTTATCATATGGATGCTAGCGACACCGTCATATACGTGAGCCAAAAGGCGCAAACGGTCCCGGGCTAAGGTAAGGCGACACCCGTGGGGATACCGTGCGTGAGGCCGCAAAGTGATATGAGGTGTTACCGGCTAGATCGATGTGACATCGAGTCGGGGTCCTGACATATGATCTTTATTTATGCACGGGATCTGCGCTCGGCTTTGTACAAAGGGTTACATGCAACAGCGGCAAGGCTTGTACAAAAGGTGGTTGCCGGAACAGGTTCCGGCAACCGCGCCTTATGGGTAAAACTTACGAAGATGCTCAATGTTCCAGGAGTTGCTCACCGGAAAGCCATCTTCGGTCTCAAGGCAGACAGCGCCAGGCCTAGTGACTCGCTTCACCCGATAAGGGCCTTCCCACTTCGGCGTCAACTTGTTGGAATTCTTGGCGGATTGAACGCGCCGAAGAACAAGGTCGCCTTCCTCGAGACTTTTGGCATTGACCTTGCGGCTATGGTAGCAGCGCAAAGCTTGCTGGTATCGAGCAGCTCGTACAGCAGCTTGAAGACGATCTTCCTCAAGGAGCAGCGCGTTATCTTGCCACAGCTGCTCTTGCTCAAGCTCATCATAAGCGAGCACTCGAGGTGATCCGTATACGAGTTCCGTGGGGAGAACTGCCTCTGCTCCATAGTCTAGAGCGAGAGGTGTCTGGCCAGTGGCTCGATTTGGCATCGTCCTGATCGACCAAAGAACCACTGGCAGCTCCTCGATCCAATTCCTTCCACACTTGTGCAGCCTGTCGAAAGATCTGGTCTTGATCCCGCGCAGCACTTCAGCGTTTGCTCTCTCCGCTTAACCATTGCTTCTCGGGTGAGCAATAGAAGCGAAGCAGACCTTGGCGCCAAGATCTTGGACATACTGCATGAAGGTGCGGCTTGTGAATTGTGTGCCATTGTCGGTGATGATCCTGTTAGGGACACCGAAACGGCAAACAATCGACCTGAAGAACTTGACTGCTGACTGTGCTGTCACCTTCCTCACTGCTTCCACTTCCGGCCACTTTGTGAACTTGTCGATTGCCACGTACAAGTACTCAAAGCCCCCGACAGCTCGGGGAAAGGGGCCGAGGATGTCGAGCCCCCAGACCGAAAATGGCCAGGATAAAGGGATCGTCTGGAGAGCTTGAGCTGGTTGATGTATCTGCTTGGAGTGGAACTAGCACGTTTCACACTTGGTTACTTGTGCAGTTGCATCCTGGAGGGCTGTTGGCCAAAAGAAACCTTGCCGGAATGCTTTTCCGGCAAGTGCTCTTGCGCCAATGTGGTGACCACATATGCCTCCATGTATCTCCGCCAACAGCTTCTGTCCTTCTTCCTAGGGAATACACCTCAATTTCACTCCGTTGAATCTCCTTCTGTACAGTATGTCGTTGACAAACTGGTACATACTTGATTGCCGGGCTACTCTCTCCGCTTCTTCTTGCTCTTCGGGAAGTTCTCCTGTTTGAAGGAAACGGACAATCTGCTGCGCCCATACCGGAGCTTGCGGCTCGACAACAAGGACTAAAGGCATAAATGCTGCTACGGGAACATCTGCTTCCACGGCAAGAATCTGTGGCTCAGCCGAAGCTTGATGTTCCCCGGCAAGCTTGCCGGAGCAAAACTTGTCGGGAGTGTCTGCTTCAACGAAACAAACCCTAGGGCTTGTCGGTGCAGACTGCTCCTCAGCACTCTCGGTGTTGATCTTGTGGACCTTCTTGGCGGCGGCTTCGGGGAGCTCAGCCGGAAAGTAGTCACCGGAAATCAACTTCCTCTTCTTGCTCTTTCCAGTTGATGGTATCACAGATGGTTGAGTCAGCTTGGGCACAAAGATCACTGGTTCCACAGGTAACTTTAATGCAGCGCATTTTGACATGCCATCGGCAACATCGTTCTAGGCTCTTGGAACATGTTCCATCTGTAGGCCGTCAAAATGCTCTTCCAACTTTCTCACTTCATCAATGTAAGCTTCCATCAATGGACTCTGATAATCTTTGTTCACTTGGCGGACGACAAGCTGCGAGTCACCCCTGACAATGAGCTTCTTGATCCCAAGGTCTGCCGCGATCCTATGTCCGGCAAGCAATCCTTCATATTCTGCAGTATTGTTTGTCGCTTGCTCCTTGGGAAGTGCATCTGGACCACGTACTTGAGGTGCTCTCCGGTGGGTGCGACAAGTAACACGCCCGCATCGGCGCCTTGGAGCGAAAAGGCACCATCAAAGTACATGATCCATTCTTTGCTTGCTTCCTTGACGGGGATGCTCGTCTCCGGAGTTTCTTCATCAGGTGTTGGCGTCCACTCTGCTATGAATTCTGCCAATGCTCGGCTCTGGATAGTTGAAGTACTCTCAAACTTGAGGCCAAAGCTTGACAATTCCAGCGCCCACTCGACGATCCTGCCTGTTGCTTCTGGATTTTGCAATATCCTCTTCAACAGAAAGCGAGTGACAACTGTGATTTCATGTGCTTGAAAGTAATGGCGCAGCTTCCTCGAGGCCATGAGAAGGCCGAAAAGCAACTTCTGCACACCAGAGTACCTTGATCTAGCCCCCTGCAGAAAGGAACTGACAAAATAAACTGGGCGCTGCACCATCTTCTTTTGTTTCTCTTCCTGCGGCTGCACAGATCTATCCTTGTCGGGACCAGAGCTTGTCGGGGAAGCCCCCTGCTTATCGCTGGAATCGCTTGCAACGGTCGCTGGCTCATCATCCGCCTCCCTTTCCGCTACTAACGCAGCACTAACCACTTGATTGGTTGCCGCTAGATACAGCAGCAACTTCTCTTGTGGCTTAGGTGCGACAAGTATTGGAGTGGAGGACAGGTATCTCTTCAAATCCTGCAGCGCAGCCTCCGCTTCCGGAGTCCATTTCATTGGACCTGCCTTTTTCAAAATTTTGAAAAATGGCAGGGTGCGCTCAGCAGACTTAGAGATGAACCTGCTGAGAGCAGCCACGCAGCCGGCAAGCCTTCGTACATCCTTGACGCGCTTCGGTGCTTCGATCTGCTCAATGGCCTTGATCTTGTCGGGATTGGCCTCAATCCCCCGCTGAGATACAAAGAACCCGAGAAGCTTGCCGGAAGGGACTCCAAACACACACTTCTCGGGGTTCAACTTGAGATTGATCTTGCGCAGATTTGCAAAGGTCTCGTCCAAATCTTGGATCAAAGTTGCTTTGTCCTTGCTCTTGACCACTATGTCATCCATGTAAGCTTCTACATTTCTGTGCAACTGTGGCTCAAAAGCATGACTGACTACTCTTGCAAATGTTGAACCAGCATTCTTTAGTCCGAAAGGCATCCATACAAAATAGTAGGTGCCACATGAAGTAATGAATGCGGTTTTCTCCTCATCCTCTTCTGCCATGAAGATCTGATGATATCCTGAATACGCATCAAGAAATGAAAGCAGATCACATCCTGCCGTGGAGTCGACAATCTGGTCAATGCGCGGCAAGGGAAATGGATCCTTGGGACAAGCTTTATTAACATCAGTGAAGTTTATACAAAGCCTCCATTTTCCGTTCGCCTTGCGCACGACTACAGGATTGGCCAACCACGTTGGATGGAGCACTCCTCTGACCAGGCCTACTGCTTGCAACTTCTTGATCTCTTCTGCAATGAATTCTTGTTGCTCTACTGCTTGTTTCCTGACTCTCTGCTTGACGGGCCGCGCGTGAGGACAGACAGCAAGGTGGTGCTCAATCACTTTCCTGGGAACACCGGGGATGTCAGACGGTTGCCATGCAAACACGTCGACATTCGCCCGCAGGAAAGCAACGAGCGCGCTTTCCTATTAAGGATCAAGCGTGGCACTGATGGTGAAGGTACCACCAGTGCCGTCCTCCTTGGCGGCCACTTTCTTGGTCTCTGGCGGAGCTACCTTCGCCTTCTTACACTTGCCGGTGGAGCTCGATGGTGCGTCCTCGACGGTAGCGCAGCACTCCGAAGAGGTGCGCTTGCCGGAGTGGGCATCAGAGCTCTTGCCGGACTTGGTCTTCTTCTTCCCCCCAGGAGCTTCAGCGGCAAGTGGTTTGCGTTCGGCTGCGGCTGCTGCTTCCCGGTAGATCTTGTCGGTGCAGATAAGGGCATCTTTCTTGTCGCCAGGGACACAGATAACACTTATCGGTCCTGGGATCTTGAGCATGTTGTAGGCATAGTGGGATGCTGCCATAAACTTGGCGAGCGCTGGTCGGCCAAGTATCCCATTGTAGGGCAATGGGAAATCAGCAACATCAAAAGTGACTTTCTCTGTCCTGAAGTTCAGCTCGCTGCCAAATGTCACTGGTAATGTAATCTTCCCCTTCGGCTTGCTCCTTCCCGGATTGATTCCTTGGAAAGTACCAGTCTCTTCGAGCTCGCTGTCGGGGATTGGGAGCTTCTTGAGTACCGCAGAGGAGATCAGGTTCAAGCCGGCCCCGCCATCAGCTAGCATCTTCGTGACTTTGAGGTTGCGGATAGTTGGTGAAACCAACATCGGCAAGCACCCGACCGCTGTGATGCGGTCAGGGTGGTCCTCAATGTCAGAGATGTTAGGCGTGCTGGACCATTTCAGGGGCTTGCGTGACTCAACTGACGGTTCTGCCGCATTGACTTCTCGCACCCACTGTTTGAGCTGGCGGTGCGAGGTATGCAGAGAAGCACCACCGTCAACGCACAAAACCTCTGTTGCTTTCTGAAACTCCTGCTCATCGGCCTCATCCTCATCCATGTCCTCATCTTCCTCTTCATCTTCATCCTTGTCGCGGCCGCGGGGAGGCCTGTCCCCTTGCCGCTGCTTGGCCTTGCCGCGGCGTCCTCCCCGGCCGGGACGCTTCTTGCCGGATCCTCCACCACCTTCTTGGGCCTTCTCCTTGTCGCGTCGCTCGTATTCAGCTTTCTGCAGTTCAACAAGCTGTTCAACTTTCTTGCAAGTCTGGAGATCATGGCGCTTTGTGACACCCCAAAATTTTGACCTTGTTTTATTAATTAAAATTTTTTCCAGGAAATTAAAACTTTTATTTTCTGGGCTGCCTTTTGATTTTTGAAACTTTTTCTCCCTTGCTATTATGGAGTTTTCCCCATAGAGAAAACTTTTCAAATATGTTATTGGACTTGTTTAACCTCTCAAGAAAAACTTTTCTTTTATTAGTAGAACTAATTACATAATTAATTTGCTTGATCTTTATTTTCTTGAAAAATGGTTTTTCAAGGTTATATGGCCATATTTGAACTACAACCACTTGATACATTTATCTAAAAATCCCACCAAAATTTGGAGATATCATGTGATGTCTCTAAATCACTTTTGTGCAATAATATATTTAATTCATTGCATATTTTGAGCTCTACACCCAATTTTCTTCTCTGGTCCAGAGAGCAATTTTGCACTACAACCCTTTTAAATAATTCTTTCTAGCCTCCACCAAAATTATGGGATGTCAGTAGGAGCATATTATTCAGCTTTATGCAAAAACCCAGCTATGTTCTTTGAAAAATTTGAGTGAATCATCCTCATTTCCATTCTGGTCCAACTTGAGGTTTTGTACTACAACTATATTTTAACTTGCTCCTTTTGCTGTGATTCCTTTTCCTACTTGTAGAACACCTTACCAAACCCTTAAGTCCAAGAGCATGATCCCATTGGGAGAATGTTTGTCCATGCAGAGATGCCATTTGTCTCCTGTCCAGAATTGAGTTTTTGCAAAACTTCCACTAACAAGTTTCTGTATTTTGCCAACTAACCTCACCACCCTTTTACTCAACTAATGAGACCACCATCTGGAATTCTTGACCACTCCAAGAATAGCCTAGGTGCCTTTGGCATTTTGACAAACACCTAGAGTGCATGGGCTGAATTGGCATGATCTCAAGTCTACATTATGAAATTGGCCACCTGACCAAACCACCTTGTCCCTGAAGTTTCCCTCTACCTCTAACCTAGTTCTGTGGCTTGCCACCCTCACATGTGACCTGTAGCATGCCAAGGCTTTGTGTCGAACACCTTCGGTGCGTGCTCTGGGCGCGCCCAGAGCGCGCGTTTTGCACGTGCGTGCGCTCGGGTCGCCGCGTCACGCCCCGGCCCTTGCTCGCCTACAGAGCCGCACCCCCCCCCCGACCTCATCCGCTCCCAGCAACGCGCCAAGCCACCCTGGCATGCCTACAGTGCCGCCGACAGAGTTTTGCCGGCACACCGGCGACCGCAGCGCGCCTCTGCAGCCTTGTCCGCAAGCTCTCGTCGCCGCCACATTCCCCTGCAGCTACAGAACGTCGGTCCACCGGCGTCCTCATCCACCGCCGCGGAACCGACCTCGTCGCGCTATAAAAAGGGACCCCGAGCCCCTCCGAGCACGCATGCAACCTCAGTCCACCTCCCTAGTTTCACCATAGCAGCCAATCGACCTGAGGAGGTCGTCTTCTTCCTCTCTGGTCAGTTCGGCCACCGCCATGTCCCGGCTCCGTTCGGCACAGCCAAGGCCTCCCCCTCTCCACTCTCATCACCAGAAGTCCTCTCTTCCTCCCGTGAACAGATCCCCCTACTCAATTTGGTTCGGGAGCCATCGCCGCCACAAAACCACTTCGCCACCGAAGCCTCCTCTGCCGCGAAGCTTGCCGCCGGCAGCTCCCTCCGCCCCCACCTACCTAACGACCACCGGGATGACCGCCCTGGAGTGGCGGATCCATCCCCACCCTCGGGGCCCCGCGAGGAGCTGCTAGTCGCTGGCGACGATCGCCGGAGCTCCGCCTCCGCTCGGGACAGAGGATGGAGAGGGAGGACGACTAGTCAAACCTGACTAGTGGGCCACCTAGGACCCACTGTCAGTGACCCCCGCTCGGTCCACGCGGAGTAAGTGGAGGTGCAACACCCCCGAGTACGTTTCCCCTGTTCGAAGACGTATTCTGCCGAAACGTTTTCTTTTCTGTTTTATTATTAAAAACAGATTTTGACCAAATCTTTGACTGGCTTTATCTTTTTAAATATAACTCCAAATGAATTAATTCTTTTTCCTGCCTCTCTCAAATAATGTCTAGTTTATTTTCAGATTTATTTGAAAAAATTTCAAAACAATTTCTCGTGCTGTTTTTATTTTGTGTGTTAATTCAAACATATTCTTTTAATAGAATTTTTGAAGATTTCAAGATGTTTTGGATTGCACCCTGTTTTCCCATGACCTGAAGGCAAGCATTCTGAACCCCGGCATAGTATTTTTGTGTGTTTGATGACACGTTAATAACATCACCTCATTTTGGAGAAGATTGTTATTTCATGTGATATGATCATATGCATGGGTGCATATTAGTGATTTCCATGCTGTTGGAAATGAACACACTTGTGATGATAATCAACCTCATGTGCCTTGCATGCATACCGGAAGGAATCCGGGAAAACCTCTGCCTTGGGTAGGCATGAGCTTGTCGTCGGTCTCCGTCGGGACGGTTATGTCCGGTATGGCATGGTAAGGTATAATGGGCGGTGACTCTGTTGGTGGAGTTATATTTCGTTATTCTAATCATGCAGGGAAATACTTAAACCTCCTGAGTCGACCATAGATCGAGTCTTGTTTCGGTAACCCCCACACTTGTTTCGTACTACCACTGGTCCCTGCCATAGGTAGGGTACGGTTCAGTAAGTTGTCAACCCCTTTCTAGCACACACCGTACAGAGGGGCCGGGATGAGGGTTCCACGGCCGTGGATCAAAGCCAGTCATCCGATCAGGGGGCATGGGTGTTTCCGGTTGGGACCGAGAGGGGGGCACCCCTTAGAGCGCGCGATATAAATTTGATCCCATGCTACGCGAGGTTGTAGCCTCCCCGCTTAGAGTTTGCTTGACAGGTGTCGTGGGTGATTCCAGACACGTGTGAGTTAAGCCGGTGTGTGCAAGTTAGGTGTGTTTTCAACAAAAAGACCGTAGACGGAATTAGTCCCGATGGACTAAAGAAATCCGTTACTCATGGGTAAAGAGTACACCCTCTGTAGAGATTAAACCTATTCGAATAGCCGTGTCCATGGTTAAGGACTACAGTCTGGGATGGGTCAAGTGTCGGTCTTAGTGTCGGTCTTCGGAGGTGAAACTGTTAACCAGAACTGGAACTACTACTTGTGACTTGTGATAATTATGATTATTATTATTGTTGACTAACCGTGATATTATTGTTATTATCGAGTATCTCTAGGATGGTTCTACCTCCGGGATATTCACTATGATTATTTATTTTAAAGCCCTTTATGTGGTGTCGCTCAGATGCCCGACTGTGGCATTTCCCTTAAAGCCCTTTATGTGGTGTCGCTCAGACGCCCGACTGTGGCATTTCTCTTAAAGCCCTTTATGTGGTGTCGCTCAGACGCCCGACTGTGGCATTTATTTTAAAGCCCTTTATGTGGTGTCACTCAGACGCCCGACTGTGGCATTTCTCTTAAAGCCCTTTATGTGGTGTCACTCAGACGCCCGACTGTGGCATTTCTCTTAAAGCCCTTTATGTGGTGTCGCTAAGACGCCCGACTGTGGCATTGCTTGTTGATTATTTTCATAAATCTTAATGCTACTGTGTTACTGCATATCCATAAATAACGTGCTTGCATGCATCCGAGATTTATTTTTGTGACTGACGTCATGAGTATAAAATATTTTCAGCACACCATTGTTATATTATACCTGTGTTCATAATGTTTGCGAGTACATTCAAAGTACTCACTGGCTTGTCCCTGGCTATTGTCTTGGCCAGATTTTCTTGCACGGAGAGGAGCGACTCGATGACAGCCCCGGAACCTAAGCAACGGAGATAGCAGCCTCGCGAAGATTGGAGTTAACCTGGTCAGCTGTTCCTGTGGGAATTGGAGTCCCATAGACACTAATGATCCACAAACCACTTCCGCCATCAACCACTAGAAACCATTTTTTGTACTCTCAGGCCAGAATGGTCTTGTACTACACATTTTGTATTTTTGCTTGGAATTTTTGTATCAAGCTGGAGCCTCATCAGCTAACAGTAATCCTGGGGCTGATGAGCACGACGGTCCTTTTTGGAAATTTATTACCCGGAAAACCGGTCATGACACCCTTGGTGCGGTGGATCTTGCAGTACTGCTTGCCGGAGCCGTCTTGCTTGTCGGCGGCCACCACCGCCTCGCCAGAGTTACTAGCTTTGGCCTTCTCGGCGCCACCTCCATTGCCGGACTGCTCGACGACTAGCACATCTTTTGCTTTCCTCTTTCTGTTGTTCCGCCGCCGGTTTTTCCTTGCCGGGGCGGCATCCTCACTGTCAGACCCTTCTGCTCCTGCATTCTCTCCGGGGAGTTTCCTCCCCTCCTCAGCACGTGCACACTTGTCGGCCAGAGCATATAGCTCGCTGACATCTCTGATTTTGCACATCGCCATCTCCTCCCTTATCCTGCGATTACGCACGTTCTGATGGAACACGCTGATAACCGCGGCAGGGTGGACGTCTGGGATGTTGCGTTGCACCTGGCTGAATCTTTGAATGTACTTGCGCAGGGGTTCTCCTTCCTTCTGGGCGAGCAGATGAAGATCGCTCTCCTGGCCATGGGGCTTGGGGCCGCCTGTGAAGGCGCCGACAAACTGATGGCACAGATCTGCCCATGAGGAGATGGAGTTGTCCGGCAAGTGCATGAGCCAAGACCTGACGTTGGGCTTGAGCACCAACGGGAAGTAGTTGGCGAGGATCTTCTCGTCGCGCCCCCCGGCAGCCTGCACCGCGATGGTGTAGATGCTGAGGAACTCCGACGGATGTATCCTGTCGTCGTACTTCTCGGGTACGTCCGGCTTGAAGTTCTTGGTACTGGGCCACTGGACTTGCCGCAGCTCACGGGTAAACGCAAGGCACCCTACCGGTACGGCAAGTCGCCTGGTTCCCCTGGCGCATGCATGTCGATAGTGGGGCCAACGCGCTGGTCTGACTGACGCCGCGCTTCTCTCCGACGCTCGATTCGAGTACGAGCGTCCTCTTGCCGTCGTTCTTGAAGAACTTGGCGCTGATCACGACGAGCCCGTGGATCAGATGACGCCGTGGAGTCGGTGTCGAGGTTTACCCGACGAGTCGGCGATCTTGGCCTTCGGGGCGGGGAGTGCATAGTGGTTGCAACCCCACCGGTCTTGTCGCCATAGGCCCGCGCCTGGGCGTCTTGCCGCGGCTTTAATGTGCTCGGTTGCCGGGGAGTGTCGCCGTTGGCGAAGCCGATGAGGCTCTGAATGGTGGCCCTCCAATCGTCGATCTTGTCTGGCGCTGGAGGGTAATCTAGAAGCAGTTGGGCTCGGGCCAACGCTTCTTCTGGAGTCTTGGGTGGTGGCAGCGAACGATGCGAGGAACGAGATATGCTCGTACTTCTAACAATGTTAGAAGGAGCAGCATCTCGTCCAGGCGACCGTGCCACGCTCGTGCCAGCATGTTGACGTGCATGTTGGTCTTGAGCATCCCGAGATCCACCAGCTTGGCCTTGACCCAACGAACGTATGGTACCGCGCGTACCATGGCGTTGTCGGTCCCGCGCCTCCTGAGATGGGTGCAGCGCATGTACGGACGCCGAGGTCTGTGCAGCCTTGTCCTTGGACTTGGCAGCATCGTGAGCTCCCTCGTCGGCGCCCGTTCCTCCGCCGGCGTCCACCCCACCGCCCGTTTGCTCCGGTGGCGGTGGGATCGACGCAGACGGACCAGCCACCTCCGAAGCCTTCCTCTTCAGCGGCATGTCGATGAAGATGATGATGTATCGCGTGCGAACGCCGGATCAGGTTCGCACAACCTCGACGCCCCCCTAACTGGCGCGCCAAAGATGTCGTGGGAAACGAACACCTATGGGGCAGGGCCCCTTCTCAGTCCGGCAGGGAGCGGAGGGCGCACGAAGAGCAGATCGAGGCGAAGCACACGAGGGATTTTACCCAGCTTCGGAGCTCTTCGGAGAGATAAAACTCCTACTGCTGCTTTCTGGTGGTATTATGTTCTTGCTCGAGAGCGTGAGCGTTCTGTAGTTTCGAATGAGTCGAACCCCCTCTACGTTGCGCATGGGCCTCCTTTTATAGGCACAAGGGGTCACCGACAGGTGGCAACGCAGACTGGGGTACAAATGTAAAAAGAGGGGTTGGTACAACTGCCTCTACAGTGCGCCCTACCTAACTCTGACGGCAGGGTACAAGAGCATTTAATGCCCGTCCGGTCGCCCAAACAGTGCAGAAAAGCGACCGTTAGGGGCGCCACCGCTTGCCACGATGGCCTTCTCGTCATCTCCACTTGCCACCTCGCACCGCTTGGCTGCACAGCTTCCCGCCACGTGCGCCTGGAACGGCCCTGCGGCAACACGTCGACGGATGCGCTGGAGCATGGGCGCAGAGTGGTGGCTTCGTCGCGGCAAGCGCCTTGCCGCGGTCGTTGTCTTGTCGCACCCGAAAGCTTGTCGCTCGTCGGGTCTTGCCGGGACACGCGGCGCGTCGCGGTAAGTTCTTTGAAGTGCCTTGGTTGGCCCTCCCGGCAAGCTCCTCTTGCTGGGGCCTTGTCCTTCCCGGCAAGCTCCTCTTGCCGGAGTCTTGTCTTCTCAGCTAAAACACTTTTTTCTTGAATGGCATCAATAGGAACTACGGAGGGTCTTGGCGGACGCCCGGCAAGCCTTGCCGCGGGGCGCTGCGACTGCTCGTGCACAAGTTCGGGGTACTAAGGTACCCCTACTTCAGTACACCAACGGAAGGACGTCATCTGCTGTCATCTGTCCCGAAATCAGTTCAGGAAGGTTATGCACCTCAATCACGCGAAGCTAATCTGGGACCGGCTTTCTGATGTATACGAAGGTCATCGCACTCGTCATGATTAGCCATTTGAGGACTACAAGGAATCTCTCAAGAAAATGACCTTTACACCTGAACCATCATCATCCTCATCATGCCACATGGCAAGGGGTGATAAGGTAACTGAATGCTATCTCTCTGAATCTAGTGATGATGAATCAGGTGATGAATTTGGCCCCAGTTATGATAAGCTTGCTTCCCTTGCCACTAAACAACAAAGAACCTTGGAAAAGTTTCAAGACATGCTTAGTAAGAGCGATGATATGTTGGGTGCTGAAATGGATCAGTCAAAAGCTTTGGCTGATAGTCTTCAGAGACTCCATGCTAAGTTTGACACCCTTCAAGATCAACATAATGCTCTCTTATCTGATCATGAGAAGCTTTCTTCTGAATGTCTTCAAAGAAAGCTAGACCTTGAAAAGATAAGAGTGGATTATGAAGATCTTCAGAAGAAGCGAGATTCACTTCGTTCTCAACAAATCAGTTCCGCTCAGGAAGGATTTGAACCACCATGTCTAAAATGCATTGAGCGTGATAATGCTACATCTGTTGCTAAATGTTCCACTGCTGCTACTGTTTCATTGTCTTCACCTACTGATGTGGTCACTAACCCCTCTGCGGAGGATACCACTGCTGTTGCTAATGAAAATGCTATGTTGAAGACATTGCTTGAAACAGGGATGTACAAAAGTTTGAAGGGACATCAGACTCTCTGCGATGTCCTCAAAAAGCAGATTCTGAACTGAAACCCTAGGAAAGAGGGTGTTGGGTTCGAAAGGGAAATGAATGTTGATGGATCGTACTGGAAGCCTGAGCAGTACCCCAAAACCACATGGGTTGCTGCAAAGGAACCTTCAGTAGATCCATCTACCTTATCTGGCTTTACCTGTGCTAATCCTATTACCCTTGATGAATCCTTTGATGCAAACTATAAGCTGTTCAAAAATCAGAATGGTGAAGTGTTTGCCAGGTACATTGGTACTAACTACAGGAATGGACCACCTATGAAGAAGATCTGGGTACCTAAGCGGTACATTGAGAATCTTCCTGTGAATGTCGTCGTGACACCACCTAGGAAGAAGACAAGCCCCAGACCTATAGCTTCATATGGCCCAAAGGCTTCATACAGATACAGGACTCACATGAGTCACCCTAACACCAATGTTTTGCAGGGAAATCATGCTCAGTCGTATGAATATGAGCGTGTATCTTTGAACCGCTATGTTCATAGGACTAAGAACTTTTCTGCTTATTCATATGAGTATCATTCATCTCCTGCAAGGCTATTTGCTAGGGCGTCAAAGCCAAAATTCTCAGATGCTGCACTTAGACTCATTGCTTCTAAGCCCCCACTGAAAATGTGGGTGGCAAAGAAGAACTAACTCACTTTTGCAGAAAATGGTCTCCAGCCAGCAATCCATGGCGTCCGATACTATTGCTGGGGACCTAAAACTTATTGAGGACGCACGTTAAAATATCATCCTATATGCTTCACATCTGAATTTCTAATCAGTCATACTATGTCCTAACTTTGATATAAGTTGTGACTGTCCCTATATGTATCAAATGCATCTGCTTCACAACACTTTTGTGAATCCTATCCTCCTAACTGCACTGTAGGATACATCACCAAAAGCTTCAGAATGGATTATGGACAGTGGATGCACAAATCATATGACTGGTGATCGAAGTCTTCTCATGGACTCAACCTTACGTCCATCCGACAAGAGTCACATCACATTTGCTGACACTGGTAAAAGCAAAGTATTGGGTCTAGGTAGAGTTGCAATCTCAAAGGATCAACACATGGATAAAGTGATGCTTGTTGAATCCCTTGGTTTCAACTTAATGTCTGTCTCAATGCTTTGTGACTTGAACATGATTGTGATATTTGGCAAATATCGTTGCCTTGTACTAATGGAATCTGACAAATCTCTAGTCTTTGAAGGGTATCAAAAAGATGATCTGTACATGGTAGATTTCTCAGCAGGTCCACAGCTTGCCGTATGTCTTCTCACAAAAGCTTCAGAATGCTGGCTCTGGCATCGAAGGCTGGGACATGCTGGCATGAGGAACTTACACTCACTCGTCAATAAGAAGCATGTCATTGGCATCGAGGATGTCAAGTTCAAGAAGGATCATCTGTGTGGTGCCTGTGAAGCTGGAAAGATGACAAGGGCAAAGCACCCCTCGAAGACAATCATGACAACATCTCAACCCTTCGAGCTGTTACACATGGACTTATTTGGACCTACTCACTACTCCACCCTCACAACAACTGTCTGTCTCTATGGCTTTGTCATTGTTGATGACTACTCAAGATACACATGGGTTCATATAATTCTTTACAAGACTGAAGTGCAAGATGTCTTCAGGCGCTTTGCAAATCGAGCAATGAACAATTATGGTGTGAAGATCAAGCACATCAGAAGTGACAATGGCACTGAATTCAAGAACACCGGACTAGATCTGTATCTGGATACAATGGGAATCACTCATGAGTTCTCTGCTCCATACACACCTCAGCAAAATGGCATCGTTGAGCGCAAGAACAGAACCCTCATTGAGATGGCTCGAAGAATGCTAGATGAGTAGAAGACACCAAGAAATTTCTGGCCTGAAGCTATTGACACAGCATGTCACATCATCAACCGTGTATACATCCATAAGCTTCTGAACAAAACATCATATGAGCTACTCACTGGCAACAAGGCAAACGTCAGTTACTTTAGAGTATTTGGAGCAAGATGCTGGACAAGGATCCCCATCACAAGTCAAAATTTGCACCTAAGGCTCACGAAGGCTTCATGCTTGGCTATGGAAAGGATTCACACTCCTACAGAGTCTTCAACCTTTATCTCTATAAGAACGTTGAAACAGTGGATGTGAAATTTGATGAAACCAATGGTTCACAGAGAGAGATCCTGCCAAGTACACTGGATGAAGCTCCTTCAAATGAGGCAATCAAGCTGATGGGAACTGGTGAAATCATGCCCTCTGAAGCACAGCCTAAAGAGGAACTTATCATCTCTGCACCAAATCAACCTGAAGATAATGCTCAGACCGAAGACAATCCTCCCAATGATGACAATGAACAGCGAGAGCAAAATCTTCGTCCTGTTCATCCTCGTGTTGCAAATGAAGTTCAAATAGAGAAGATAATTGACAGCATCAATGCACCGGGTCTTCTCACTCGATCAAGAGCAACAAAGCTAGCAAACTTCTGTGGGCACTTTTCATTTGTGTCAATATCAGAACCCAAGAAGGTTGTTGAAGCTTTTATGGAACCTGAATGGATTCAAGCCATGCAAGAAGAACTTCAACAATTCAAACTGAATAATGTCTGGGAACTTGTCAAGCGACCTGATCCTCGCAAGCATAACATTATTGGAACAAAATGGATATATCGAAACAAGCAAGATGAGCATGGTCAAGTCGTCAGAAACAAAGCACGTCTTGTGGCTCAAGGATACACTCAAGTTGAAGGAATTGACTTTGATGAAACATTTGCTCCTGTTGCTAGGCTTGAAGCTATTCGCATACTGTTAGCCTACGCAACTCATCACACTATCTTGCTATATCAAATGGATGTGAAGAGTGCATTTCTCAATGGCAAGATTGAAGAAGAAGTATATGTCGCACAACCACCTGGCTTTGAAGATCCAAAACATCCTGATATGGTGTACAAGCTAAACAAGGCACTGTATGGCCTCAAACAAGCCCGTCATGCCTGGTATGATACAATCAAAGACTTCCTGAAGAGCAAAGGCTTCAAACCTGGATCCCTCGATGCCACTCTCTTCACGAAGACATATGATGGTGAACTGTTTGTGTGCCAAATATATGTGGATGACATAATCTTCGGATGCACCAAACAGAAGTATAGTGATGAGTTTGGGTACATGATGCAAGAGAAATATCAAATGTCCATGATGGGTGAGCTGAAGTTCTTCCTTGGTCTTCAAATTCGTCAGCAGAGGAATGGCATCTTCATATCTCAAGAGAAATACCTCAAAGATTGTCTGAAGAAGTTTGGAATGGAAGACTGCAAAGGCTACACGACGCCAATGCCAGCCAAGCACCATCTTGGTCCCGATGACAGTGGTAAAGAGTTCGATCAAAAGGTATACTGCTCCATGATCGGTTCTTTGCTTTATTTATGTGCATATAGGCCAGATATTATGCTTAGTGTTTGCATGTGTGCTCAGTACCAAGCGGCACCAAAGGAATCACATCAGTTAGCTGTGAAGCGAATTCTGCGATATTTGGCTTACACCCCAACACTCGGATTATGGTATCCCACGGGCTCAAGATTCGATTTGGTTGGATTATCGGATGCTGATTATGCTGGTGACAAGGTGGATCGCAAGTCTACATCTGGCACATGTCACTTTCTTGGTCGATCACTTGTCTGTTGGTCTTCGAAGAAGCAGAACTGTGTATCACTCTCAACTGCTGAATCTGAATACATTGCTGCTGGATCCTGTTGTGCTCATCTTCTATGGATTAAGCAAACTCTCAAGGATTATGGCATCAACCTGAAACAAGTGCCTCTCTTCTGCGACAACGAGAGTGCCATTAAGATAGCCAACAATCCAGTCCAACACTTGAAGACAAAGCACATTGAAATTCGTCATCACTTTCTCAGAGATCATGTTATGAAGAAAGATATCGATATCATTCACGTCAACACTGAAGAGCAACTGGCAGATATCTTCACAAAGCCCTTGGATGAGAAAAGGTTTTGCAAGTTACGGTGTGAGCTAAATATCTTAGACTCCTCTAATGTCCTGTGATCAGACACACATCCTAACACTTATGCATGTTGATGACTTAGATGTGCAACACACAAAGTAAGGTATATCTTCAATCAATGAAGATTTACACTCTGAGTGTGAATAAATTAACATGGAATTTGACTTCGGAGCGCCACGATAATTGTGCGCCGTGTCTGGGTCTAATACTTCCTATACGGTGGGTAACGCCACCACCAACTTTTCTTGTTTGAAGTGTTTCACTCAAGGAATTATACTGCAATGACTTCGCATTTGGTTTGTCTTCAGTTTCAATTTGTCTTCACGACTTTCTGCACTATGATGATTTGCTTGCTTTCTGATATATATATACTAGTGTTCTGTCCTCTACAACATTCACTTATAGCTATGTCTTCAAGATTGGATCTTTTGAACTAAGTGAATGTGATCGGACCCTAACCTCTCTATGCTTACTATCTCAAAATCTATCTGTCCAAATCATATGCATTCTGTTGAAACTGTCGAATGTCTTCTCTGCGTCCTAGTCAGCAGAAGGCAAAGAGACAAACATTAAATCTGTTTTAAATGGCTTCTCTTTACTGTTGAAATCCGGAGAAGCCGGAACAACTCTCCGACATGCCTGGCTGGTGCGGGAACGTGGGACAACCCTGAGTGTGTGGCATGCTTGCCACGTGCCCCTCAGATGTGAACCGCCAGGGGCACCAGCGTAATTGTGCTGTGTCTCTCACCTACTTATAAATACCTGTCCCCCTGCGGTAAAGAAATACTTCTTCCACCTCTCCACCTCCATCAAAACCCTAGCGCCACCGCTAGCTCGAGACGACGCCGGCGACGAAGCGCTTAGCTGCCGCCACTTCTCTGACGCCGTCCTCACGCCGGCCGCGGACATCGTCCTCTCCGCCATCACCGTAGGTGTCCTCCGTCGCCAAGTTAGGGCATGTTGGGCTGAACTGCTCGGTCTCCTATTCTTCTCCATCTAGCAGTTCTTCGTGCGGTAATTATAACTCCATTTTTACCACCTTTTTGATCTTCAAGATTCATCCTGTTAACCGAAAGTAGTTTCTGTCTATTCAAAGCTAGATCTATTCCGTCTGCATCTCATACTGCTTAGTCGATTCACTTAGATTTCTACTAGTTTGATTCCTCACTTGTACTTATTCACGGATTGGTACAAATCTGGAACCAACTCATCTATATAAGTGTATGTCTTCGCAACATGAGGTCAATGTCTTCAAACTGATTTATCTTCAAAATCTTCTGAGAATGCATATGACCTCTTCCCCTTCCCTTGCATCTCTAATGCTGTCACAGGTACATGTTCGTGGGAGAATCCCTTGGTTCTCATAGTATGCATTCATTTGCAGAATACTTGCAACATCATATAAATTCTCCTGAAGCCAGTTCCTGCCTGACCAACAAGCGCAAATCTCTGAAGCCTTTGAACGTATTGAAGCCTTTCAGCTTGAAGTTCATGGCAACAGAAAAATCAGCAAGGAAGGGTGGCAGACAGCGAAGAGAAGGAACATCTAAAGATCTGCCTGATGATTTAGCGGAACTATACAAGATAGATCCAGAAGAAAATTATCATCAGAGGAAGACGCGAATCCAATGGATTCGATGCTATTGGGCTGAGGAGTGGTTCAAGTACAGATTTGTGACAAAGGAATATGCAGAGAAGCATGCCATCAAGAGACCGTGGGGTGATATCCTCTATCGAGGGCTTCAACCCAAGAGCCAACTGAAGCCATTGAACAAGGCTTCTATCCTTGTATGGTCCGTGGGCCAAGCGAACGCAGATCCCACTTCACTACTATGGTGTCGTGAAGATTCGCTCTTCAAGCGCAACTATCAGTTTGTTGTGGCTTCGGCCAACAAGAACAAGAAGTCCTTGGGTTTGCACTTCAACCCAGGTCTCTCTGATCCCCGTGATGATGGCTCCCGTGAAGCTAATCCCAATGTCATTGGCCCCTATGCCAACCTTGACGGCCTCATCACCTACATCATGGTCCAAGGCGCCAGAGTTGATCATTCTGACAATGGTGCTGACTCTGATGAAGCCCCTGCTCCTCCTCCAAAGCCGCAGAAGCAAAAGAAGTCTAAGGCTTCAACTTCCGCTGCACCTCCGAAGACTTTGCGTGCAAAGCCACTGGCCACTGCACCTCCTGAAGCCAGTGTGCAATCTGAAGATTTGTCCCGTGTCTCCAAGAGAACGGAGAAGAAGAAGCAGCTTGTTAGACCATCTGATCAACGAGCCTTGACTCCTACTGCCATTTTGCGTGAAGAACCCATTGACCTATCAAGTGATGAAGATCTCGCTGATTACGCCCTTGAGCAGCTGATTAAGAGCAAAGAAGAAGCAGAAATCTTCAGCAACCTGCCTCTCTTTGATGTGGCCATCATTCACAATTTCATTGATGAGTGGTTCGACACCCCCAACATCAGCTTTGAAGACTTACAACTTCCAATTGGCCTCAGCGTCGCCTTCAATGGCTCCATTGCTTCTGAGCTAGCTCTCGCTCAGCGCATCGTTGAGCTCAAAAACAAGATTGATTTTGAGAAGGCTCAATTCAAGAAGCATGTGGCCAATCTGAGTGTTCAAGACGTCCGCAACTTCAAGGTCATGCTCCATGAGCTTAAAGAAGCTTTTCTGAAGAAACGCCAAGAGGCTCAGGGCTCACATGAGCGCATGAAGCTTTTGGCTGATAAGTGTGTGCTTGCCTACAATGAGGCGGAGAAGCGCAAATCCCTTGGCCGCCCTGGCATTGACCCCAGGATGGCTGCAAAGAGGAAGAAGAAGCACCCTGAACAGCCTGAGACTTCAAGCCAAGAAGCCCCTCGCATTTTCTTCCCGAGCAGCATGACTGGCTCGAAGCCAAAGGTCACCACAACCGCTTCAGAACAGAAGAAGACAAAGGCTGCCGAGGCTGACGCGAGAAAGAGAAAGAATACTGAAGCTTTTGATGCCGCTCCCTCCAAGAAGAAGCGCAAGACCAAGAAGACTAGGGCTGCTTCCACAGAGCCCTTAGTCGTTGAACCCATTTCTGTGGTTCGCCCTATGTCTATTCATCAAGAAAGAAGAATGGTTGTCCATGAGCCTGCTACCACAGAGGCTCATGAGGCTGAAGATATTCCAGCAGCTGAACCCAAGGCTGCTGAAGACATTGGTCAAGATGACAATGTAAATGATTATGAAGTTCTTCCTCAGATCGAACATCAAGTGGTATCAACGCCTGTTCGTACGAACAGCGAAATCATCAGCATTGGTCATCCATTGACGCCAATTGCTCAGGATGCTTCGTGGGCTGATCACCCACAACAACAAGACACCCCCAGTACTCCCCAACAACAACAACAAGCTACACCCCCAGTGCAAGAAGAGGATGAAGACTTTCAGGCTCAGCCAAGTCCATCTCCTAACTTGAAGCCAGCGCTTCACAGGCTTCGAAGAGGACAAAGGCCTGAAGTCCCTCTGTCGAGTGTTCCTGAAGGAGAAGTGCAACGTTCACCTGTTGCACGGCATGTATTTTCTGAACCAGCTCCAATAGTGAACGTCTCCATGTCTGACGCACATACTGCTGAAGACATTCCGGCTGCATCAGCCGAAGAAAATGAAGAAGAAGTTCGTGTACCAACTCCCCCTGCTATTGAAGAAGAAGAAGTTCGTGTACCAACTCCCCCAGCGATTGAAGAAGAAGTTGTTCATGATTTGAACGTGCCTGTGCCCGACCCTCCTGTTCGTCAAGAGGTGGTTGAAAATGTTGAGGCTGCCACAACCAACGCCAATGAAGCCAGTGACGTAGTCATGGCTGACGCCAATGTGGAGCCTGCACCAACCAGTGTGCCTGAAACCAATGAGGCCACTGTGCCTGAAGCAAATGTGGCCACTGAACCTGAAACCAATGAGGACTCTGCACCTGAAGTCAGTGAGAATGTTGCACCTGAAGCTCATGAGAATGCCGCACCTGACGCCAATGAGGAGGCTGCACCTGGAGCAAATATGACAACTACTCCTGAAGCACCTGTTGTGCAGCCTGAACCCTCTGATGTTGCCCCTGCTCCTGTTCCGCCACCAAGGCCTCACACTATTGAGCAAGCATACGATCACGGTCAGCTTGTCACTGTCCGATGGCCCGTTTTGGTGCCTCCACCTGCTGCCTCAGGACCGCAATTTGACTATCATGTTGAGCATCGGCCTTAGGTCCAGAAGCCAAAGCCGAGATTGCCAAGGTTTCCAGGTACTGCCAACTCCCCCAGGTCATTCAATGCCAATGGCTTCAAAAGCCACAATACCTTCTTTGACAACGCCAAGAACCCCTACTCCAAGCCAAGGATTTCATCAGATCGGTTCTGGAGCTATCAGCAGAGAAGCTATTACTCATGCGTGCTATATGATCAAGGATGCATTTTCCCTCATATGCGCCTTAACACTGAAGCTATTGCTGGACTGCCATGCTTGGAAGAAGCACTTGACTGCTTTCGCGATGCTGGTCTGCTCCATTTTGTGATAGACAAGGAACATTGGAATGAAGAGCTATTGCTTCAATTCTATGCCACTCTGCACATTCGCGGCTACTACAGAGACATCAAGACTTGGGTTCTCGAGTGGATGACTGGCAATGTTCATCATGAAGCCAAAGCTATGGATATCATCGAGCTTACTGGGCTAGCCACTCCTGGAGAACTATATGAGCCTAAATGTCAGCTACACCGGAATGCTGTGGAGAGCATCTTTCACAAGCCAGAACCCAATATGAGCCAGATGCTTAGCATGATGAAGCCTTTGCCATCTGACGCTGAGTATCCCACACATTTCTTTGTTGAAGACCTTGAGTATCTGCCTCGCACCATATATCATATCATCAGGCGAACTCTATGGCCAGTCAAGGGACACTCATCATCGGCCAAGCTTGAAGGAGCCATGAAAACTTTGGTCTTCTATATTCTTAATGGCGTCAGCTTCAACACTCAGGAATTCTTCATCAGGCAACTTTCTGCTTCCGGCTCTGACCTATTTGGTCTGAAGTTTTATGCTCCAGGGGTCATGCGCCTCATCAAGCGACACTCATCTGTCAATTATCAGCCCTCTGCTCGCAATCACATAATATTTCTGCCCGAGGTTGATATGTCAGTTGATGCTGTATACTCTGACCCTGCCAAGATGCCACTTTGTCTTTAGAACATTGAGCACCAAAGCTTCACTCAGCCTATTGAAGGTGTTCAAGCAGCAACAAGATTCTACCCACTAACTGGTAACACCCGTCTGCCTCACAGAGCGCCAACTGAAGCCACTGAAAGCACCATTGCGCAAAGGCCTCGGAAGCATTCTCGTGTTCTTAATGACCGAGAGCTTCTTGTGGCTCTTCATCAGAAGCAGGATGAGCATCATTTCTGGCTCAAGCGCCAAATGCAAAGCCTCTTGGTGGATGTCAATCGCATTCGCAACCTTGCCACCAAGAATGCCTTTGTTGCTCATGAAACTTGCCGAAGATCATGGAAGAGTTTGACCCTGCTCAGTGCTGAAGCTGGTCTTCAAGATGATGGCTTCAATGAAAGATTCCAGTTCGACTCCACTCCTCCAAGGACTGCTACCCTGCGTCGAACTCCATCTCTTGAAGACTCTGAATATTCCTCTTCCGTGGAAACAGTTAATTCCAGAGTGATCGATGATGAAGATGACGCTACTTCACCACCTCCAACTACTACTACGCGCATCGACACTGCACCAAGCTCGTCTGCACCGCCAACCAATGTCACGACCGGTTTTCCAATAAAAATATTTATTGATAAACCAGTCTTTTGAGTCCAGTATGAGAGAAATCCTCCTCACTGGTAGACAATTTCTTGATACAATAAGCCAGTAGCATAAAATGTATTACAGGGTTGAACTGCGGTCGCTCAACCAAATTATTACAAGCACGCCAATAATCATACATAATGGCGGGCAGAACACAGTGGTGTGGAGACTTACTACTGACTCAAGGATAGGCTGGTGGTGGAAAAACACAGCGGGAAGGGAAATACAAGACTCTACGAATATCTTTTCATCGAACGTCGGGGTGAGGCTCGATAAATTTATTTGGTAGCGGAAGCGGATATAAAACAGTGGCCAAATCCAGGGTCGCACGAGACTGACTGGGACTCCTCTAAGTGTCGGACTCGCTATCGAACTCTTCATCCATGAGATCGCCTTCGTCAGCATCTGGCCAAATCAACAAGCCAGTGAGTACTTTGAAAGTACTCGCAAGACAGTTCGGACGTAAGATATAACGAATGCATGCCTGGATGCAACATGATTAATTCCTTAATGCACAATAAATAAAATTGGCATAACGGGTAAGTAAAAAGGGAAAAACGGCGGTAGTCCGCCTGAAATTCCACAGAACATAAATAAGGACCAATCGGGTGTCTGAAGCGACGCCTCGAAAGGTGAACAAATAAAAATAAGGAAAATGATGCCACGGTCGGGCATCTTAGCGACACCACATAAAGGGCTTTTAAAAGAAATGCCACGGTCGGACGTCTGAGCGACATCGCAGAAAGGGCTTTAAAAGAAATGCCACAGTCGGACGTCTCTGCGACATCGCAGAAAGGGCTTTAAAAGAAATGCCAC
>NC_041385.1:213169864-213170483 GCF_002162155.2 Triticum dicoccoides | reverse complement strand
ATAAATTTATTTGGTAGCGGAAGCGGATATAAAACAGTGGCCAAATCCAGGGTCGCACGAGACTGACTGGGACTCCTCTAAGTGTCGGACTCGCTATCGAACTCTTCATCCATGAGATCGCCTTCGTCAGCATCTGGCCAAATCAACAAGCCAGTGAGTACTTTGAAAGTACTCGCAAGACAGTTCGGACGTAAGATATAACGAATGCATGCCTGGATGCAACATGATTAATTCCTTAATGCACAATAAATAAAATTGGCATAACGGGTAAGTAAAAAGGGAAAACGGCGGTAGTCCGCCTGAAATTCCACAGAACATAAATAAGGACCGATCGGGTGTCTGAAGCGACGCCTCGAACAGTGAACAAATAAAAATAAGGAAAATGATGCCACAGTCGGGCATCTTAGCGACACCACATAAAGGGCTTTTAAAAGAAATGCCACGGTCGGACGTCTGAGCGACATCACAGAAAGGGCTTTAAAAGAAATGCCACAGTCGGACGTCTCTGCGACATCGCAGAAAGGGCTTTAAAAGAAATGCCACAGTCGGACGTCTCTGCGACATCGCAGAAAGGGCTTTAAAAGAAATGCCAGAGTCGGACATCTGAGCGACATCGCAG
>NC_041385.1:213150268-213169759 GCF_002162155.2 Triticum dicoccoides | reverse complement strand
TGCCACAGTCGGACGTCTGAGCGACATCGCAGAAAGGGCTTTAAAAGAAATGCCACGGTCGGACGTCTGAGCGACATCGCAGAAAGGGCTTTAAAAGAAATGCCTCAGTCGGACGTCTCTGCGACATCGCAGAAAGGGCTTTAAAAGAAATGCCATAGTCGGACGTCTCTGCGACATCGCAAAAAGGGCTTTAAATTCACCAGTAAACAATACTCATAACAAACATTCAATTCATGAAAACAAACGGGTTAGTCCATCCACAGGAGTAATCATTTAACCGGACTTAGCACTCATGCGATTCACCGGAGTCTCTGTCATCAAAGCTGACAATTGATTAGGATAAGATGGAACAAAACTTGACATGGAAGAGATGATTTGGAGGAATATATGACTCTGCAGAGTTTGTACAAAATTTTTCCCACAGTCAACGGATTTCCGTAGTCACGAAGGACTAGTTCCGTTTACGGTATTTCAGAAGAAAACACAGCTAACCGGTACACACCCATCCTACCTCTTGATGTTAGGAATCACCCTAGTCAGCGTCCAAGAAAAACTTTTGAGACGGGGAGATCACAATCTCGAATAGCATGGGATCAAATTTATATACACGCGCTCTAAGGGGTGCCCCCCTCTCGGTCCCAACCGGAAACACCCATGCCCCCTGACCGGATGACTGGCTTTAATCCAGGGCCATGGAACCATCATCACGGCCTCTCCTCTTTGGTGTGTACCATGAAAGTGGTTTGCAACTTACTAAACCATATTCCTTGCGGAAAACATGTGGTAGTACAAGGAAGGAAATGATAGGTACTAGACCGATATGGTTTGACACTGAAGTCACATAGTCTGGCGTAAGACTGGCATGCTACAACACTGCCGTCGTACCCATCCTCATGCCAACACATGGCCATTCATATTCACATTCATCCACGTATGGATCATTGAACTCACTTACCTCATCATCACATAAAATAACGTTCATCGGTATACTCACCGGCATGCCATGAAACAAACTAAATGCAAAACATGCCAAGACACTCATCATATCAAAAGTTCAAACATGCTTGCCTGGTTCAGAGTAGTCGGAGCCTAGCTCGGTGAAGTTCGCGGCTCCGTCACCTCCTTCGGTATCTACGGTTTAAAGAAAATATATGCGCTAACGTAAATACCAAGAAGTGCACAGAAGGTAAACCAAATATTTTTCAAATAAATCTGATAAAAAAACTAGACAAAATTTTAAAGAGAACAAAAAAAGAATCAATCAAAAATACTTTTCTGATTAAAAGTTATAAGGGTTTTTGTCCAGGGACTTATCTGTAATGAAACAGAAGATTTCCAGGGGCTAGTTTATAAAAACAGAAAACGCTTCGGTAGCGACTACGCCAGCCCGAAGAGAAAACGCATTCTGCCCGAAGGCGCTTCCAGAAAACGATTCGAAGAGAGAGCAGAGAGGCTGACGGTGGGGTCCCACCTGTCAGGTTCAAATGTTCAAACGGGGCGGCAGAGTTCGCCGGCGCCCGAGAGCCGCGGTGGTCGCCGGCGGCGATCCACGGCGAGGCAGAGAGATCGGGGAGTACCTCCGTGCTCAAGGTACCCTTCCGCGTCAGTTGATGGTGGTGGAGTCGGTCGGCGAGCACCACGTCGACGGCGAGCTTTGCTCCGGCGGACGGCAGCTCGGGTGGTCGAGGGGCTCGTCGGAGAGGGCTGCATAGGTTAAATTGAAGAGGGGGTCATGCTCCTGGCAGCTAGAGAAGGTAACGAACGGGGTTTGAGCGCCGGAGATGGCCTCACCAGAACCAATCGGGCTGGAGGCCGAGGCGGGGCGAGGCGGCCGGAGCTGGGGGAGGAGACCTCCTCGAGGTCCCCCTAGTGGCCTGGCGGGGTGTTGGTGAGTAGTGGGGGTGCTGCGTGCACGAGAGTGAGCTCGGGACCCCTTTATATAGGCGGTCCGAGGCGGTTGCCGTGAACGAGGATCACCGGCGAGCGATTATGGTGGCGCAGTGCTTGGTCGGGGTGGTTAGGGGGTCGAGCGTCATCACGGAGGTTCAATGGGTCCGTTTTGGTGTTAAACTGGCCGGGGTTTGGGTGTTAAGGGCGAGCTCGACGGAACGGTGAGGGTGCGGGCCCGTCGGCAGCGGAGAGCGCGTACCGTGCTTGCCGGCCACGGTGGCTGTGCTACGGGCGTGCGCTGGCGTGCATGAGGCCACGCGGAGAGCCAGGGAGCGATGGGCGGCGCGGAACGGCGTTCTGCCATGGTGTGCCTCCTGTCGGCCGCCACGGGAGGTCCCGACGCCGCAGAAGACGCCGGCGAGGGCGAGCCAGCGCGCTACCGACGCCAGGAAGGCTCCACGCACGCGTGTGCAGCTTCGGACAAGAGGAAGAGGCGGCGAGGAACGTGCCAAGGGCACTGTGGCCGCGTGACTGAAACTGACGGACTGAAGATGACACTGAAAACTGAATTTTCTGAACTTTGAACAGTAACAGTGCCCACCAGGTGTTCGACCGAATGAAATTGGCCTCTGGTGATTTTTCCTTGAGCTGATTTTTGGTGGAGTGGCTTCTCCTTGCTCAAGTAGGCTGCATGATTTTTGGTGGAATTTTTGGAGCAGTGTGGATATGAACTTCACCAAATTTGGCAAATCTGGTCCAAACTTGCAGAGACTGTATTTTGAAAAATTTGAAAAGAGGAGGAGTGGATCAAGATGGTTCTGGGTTGTGGGTTCAATGGACAATCCAAGAGAATTGGTTTGAGGTCAAAACTCAAATGCAATAGGGCACTTGTTTTGAAAAGCTCTCAGGCTCCAAATAATTTTCAGAATTGAATTGAGGAGAAGAATAATTAGAATAAAAATCCAAAACCAGTTTGGATTAGTTGGGACAGAGAATTTAGGTTGATCACAAGTTGTAGGGGAGGTTTTGGAGGGGTTTTACCACATGGGCAAAAATGCCAAGTCATGGTGGTTCCAAGATATGAAAATCCCAAATTTCATGGAGTTTCTTTTTTTTAAAAGAAAAAGATTAAACTCCCAAAATAATTTTGGGAGAGAACCAACAGAGAAGAAGTTTCAAAAGGTCAAACACCAAAGTTTGAAGCAAGAATAAAAACCTTGCCAAAGGAAAGAAAGTTTCTTAAGAGGAAGGTTTTCTGGAAAATTTTAAATGGCCTCTTTTCAAAAACCACAAAGTTTTTGCTGAAAACCAAAGTAAAAATTTTGGAGTGTCACAACACCTACCCCCTTAGGAAAAATCTCGTCCCCAAGATTTCAGCTGATCCTTAAATAAGTGTGGATGCTCTGTCCGAAGAAAATCCTCGCTTTCCCAAGTTGCTTCACTGTCGGTGTGATTGCTCCACTGGACTTTGAAAAACTTGATGGTTTTCTGTCGGGTCCTCCTTTCAGACTCCTCTAATATTCTTATGGGACGTTCTCGATAAGTGAGGTCTAGCTGTATGTCAATGTTCTCATGAGATACTTGTTTCTCTGGGTTGCTTACGCACTTCCTTAATTGAGAGACGTGGAACACGTCGTGAATGTCGGACAAGTCTTCGGGTAAGTCTAGCTGGTAGGTTACAGTGCCTCTTCGTGCCACTATGCAAAATGGTCCAATGAATCTTGGTGCTAATTTTCCTTTAATCTTAAACCGTTGCAATCCTCTCATCGGGGATACTCTCAAGTATACGAACTCACCGGGCTCGAAGCTGACCCTACGATGTTTCTGATCATAATAACTTTTCTGTCGACTTTGAGCGGTCTTAAGTCGGTCCCTGATTAGCTTGACTTTTTCCTCGGCTTCTCTGAGCATATCTGGTCCGAAGATGCGGCTGTCTCCGGTCTCTGACCAATTCAACGGGGTACGACATCTCCTTCCGTATAGGGCTTCGAAAGGAGCCATTTGCAGGCTGGCCTGGTAACTGTTGTTGTATGCGAACTCGGCATATGGCAGGCTGTCCTCCCAACTGGTTCCATAGGTGAGGACACATGCTCTCAGCATGTCTTCTAAAACCTGGTTTACGCGTTCTGTTTGTCCATCAGTCTGTGGATGGTATGCGGTACTGAAGGCTAGTTGGGTTCCCAGAGCCTGTTGTAATTGCTCCCAAAATCTTGAGACGAACTGAGTGCCTCTGTCGGAAATTATAGTCTTCGGGACACCGTGCAGACAGACTATGCGGGAAAGATAAATCCTGGCAAGCCTCTGAGTGGTGTAGGTTGTCTTTACTGGAATAAAGTGTGCTACTTTGGTCAACCTGTCAGTGATGACCCATATGGCATCATTCCCGTGTCATGACCGAGGTAATCCGACAATAAAATCCATCCCAATTTCATCCCATTTCCACTCAGGTATTTTGTTAGGTTGCAGTAGTCCGGCTGGTCTCTGATGTTCAGCTTTTATGCGTTGACATGAGTCGCACCATGCAATGAAAGCGGCTATGTCCCTCTTCATACCGTGCCACCAAAATCTTTCCTGAATATCCTTATACATTTTGGTTCCTCCAGGGTGGATCGAATATGGAGTGGTGTGTGCTTCAGTTAAAACTTGTTGTTTAAGGTCTTCTATGTTTGGCACGCATAGCCTTTCTCCGTACCATAATATTCCTTCATTGTCTATGACGAATTCCGAGGCCTTGCCCATACTCAACTTCCTTTTAATTCCTTCAATGCTGGGGTGACCGGACTGAGCCTCTTTAATTTTCTCCACAAGGTGTGGTTGTATTTCCAAGTTTGATATGGTGCCTTCTGCTACCATTATCAAGTTGAGCTTGACAAATTCTTGATGGAATTCGGGCCTCAAGCTGTGCAGATAGTTCCCGTCGGAGCTGGGGTTCCGACTCAGGGCATCGGCCACTACGTTGGCTTTCCCTGGATGGTAATGGATACCAACATCGTAATCCTTTACCAATTCTAACCAGCGGCGTTGCCGTAAATTTAGTTCTGGCTGCGTAAAAATGTATTTGAGGCTTTTGTGATCCGTATATATCTCACATCGATTCCCAAGTAGAAAATGCCTCCATTCCTTGAGTGCATGAATAACTGCTGCCATTTCTAAATCATGAGTGGGATAATTTTCCTCGTGTTTGCGAAGTTGCCTTGAAGCGTAGGCGACAACCTTGCCTTCTTGCATCAACACGCATCCGATACCCTTTCTGGATGCGTCACAAAATACTTCAAAATTCTTGTGTATATCGGGTACAATTAATACTGGTGCTGTTGCTAATTTCCGCTTTAGCTCTTGGAAACTTTTCTCGCAGGCTTCTCTCCATTCAAACTTCTTATCTTTCTTGAGTAACTGTGTCATAGGCTTGGATATGGTGGAAAATCCTTCAATAAATCTGCGGTAATACCCTGCCATTCCCAAGAAACTTCGTATGTCTGTTACGCTGGCTGGTGACTTCCAGTCAAGTACGGCCTTGACTTTCTCTGGGTCCACTGCTATACCGTCTTGAGTCAGCACGTGGCCTAGAAAACCTACTTGTCTTAGCCAAAATTCGCACTTGCTGAACTTGGCATAAAATTGGTGTTTCCTTAGCTCTCCTAGTACAATCCTGAGATGTTCTGCGTGCTCTTCTGGTGTTTTGGAGTATACCAGAATATCGTCGATGAATACTACGACGAATTTGTCCATAAACTTCATAAATACTTTGTTCATGAGGTGAACAAAATATGCCGGGGCGTTAGTTAATCCAAATGGCATCACTGTGAACTCGTACAGTCCATATCTGGAGGTGAAGGCTGTTTTGGGGATATCTTCCGTTCGTACCTTCAATTGATGGTATCCTGACCTTAAGTCAATTTTTGAGAATACCTTGGCCTGAGCAAGTTGATCAAACAAATCGTTTATCCTTGGCATCGGGTATTTGTTTTTGACTGTGACCATGTTAAGTGCTCGATAGTCGATACACAATCTCAGCGCTCCATCCTTCTTCTTGGCAAATAAAATTGGTGATCCCCAAGGTGAGGAGCTGGCCCGAATGTATCCTTTATCCAGTAATTCCTTTATTTGCTTCTTCAATTCGATCAGCTCGGATGGTGCCATTCTGTATGGTTTCTTGTATATGGGGGTGGTTCCTGGTGCTAGCTCAATACGAAATTCTATTTCTCGATCTGGTGGCATGCCTGGCAGCTCTTCAGGGAATACATCTAGAAATTCACACACTACTGGAACCTTGTTTAGCTCAGAAATGTCCACCTTATTTAATCTCGGTTGCCGGGGTCTTTTTCCTTCCTTGGCTGATACTCTTATTGTCTTCCCTTGGTGTTGTGTGAGGATCACGGTCCTGTTGAAACAGTCGATAAAACCTTTATTGGTGGTTAGCCAATCCATCCCTAGGATGACATCCAGTCCTTTATTTTCCAATACAATAAGATTTGCGTAAAACTCCAATCCTTCAAACTCAATGACCACATTCTGACAGTAATTCTGAGAAACTTGCTGAATCCCGGGGGACTTGATTATTATGGATTTCTCCAAAGGAAGCATCAAATTTTATTTTGCAAAGCAAAACTTTTCGAGATGAAAGAGTGAGAAGCTCCAGAATCAAACAAAACCATTGAAGGTATTGTGTTGACAGGAAACGTACCGAGTACGATATCCGAAGCATTTTGTGCATCCTCTTTGGTTACGTGGTTCAGATGACCGTTCCTGTGGTTATTGTTGGGGTTGAAATTGTTTCGTTTGGGTGCTGGATTATTGCCGCCGTTGTTCGGCTTTGGGGTTGAATTCCTTGGCTTGGGGCACTGTTTGGCATAGTGCCCTTCTTCTCCACAAGCGTAACAAGTAACGCCGGGGCGATAGGTGAATTCCTTGTCCCTTGCATGAAAATTCTTGATTGGGCGTGAGACATTGGATGAGAATTTGGGTGTCCCACCCTTTTTAAAATCTATCTTGCTTCGGTGATTGTGAGTGTGGTTAGTCTGGTCCATTTTTCGCTTGCGGATATCTTCCAGACTGCGTCTCTCATTTTCCAGAGTAATGGCCTTGTCCACCAGCGTTTTAAAATCAGGAAAAGTGTGCACGACCAGTTGGCATTTAAGTGCGGGCGCCAGACCGTCAAGGAATTTCTCCATCTTCTTGATTTCAGTCATACGCTCCTCATTGGCATAGCGGGATAATAGGGTAAATTGACTGTTGTAATCTGACACTGTCATGTTCCTTTGTTTGAGGTCATCAAATTCTCTCTTCTTGATTTTCATAATACTCTTAGGAATATGTGCACCACGAAAACCTTCCTTGAAATCATCCCAGGTTATGTCATTTTCGTTGGGATGCATGTGCAGAAAATTCTCCCACCACGATGCGGCTGCTCCTGTGAGATAGTGTGGAGCATATAGCACTTTCTCGAGATCTGAACACTTTGCAACAATTAATTTCCTCTCCATATCTCGAAGCCAGTCCTCGGCTTCAAGAGGCTTGTCAGTGTGAGAAAATGTTTGAGGACGTGTCTTCTGTAGCTCAGATAACTTGGAATGTTGCTGATACTGTCCATGGTGATTTCCCATGTTGATGACTTGGTTCATTATTTCACGATGTTGTTGCTGACTCTGTTCATAAAGGCGGCACATTTGTGAAAGTGCCGATTCATTTCCCGGTTGGCTTGACTGTCCCTGAGTGAACTCGTTGCTGGGTTGTGCATCATAATTTTCCTCTGATGGAATTGGCATGGAGCGAGTCCAAGGACGAGACATTTTTCACTCTGGGGATATATTTTGTAAAACCCATAAGAAAAGCGGAAAGAGTCGCAAAAAAAAATCCATAAAATGCATAAAGCTGGCAAATAGAATTAAATAACTCAGCTTACTTAAGAAAAACGAATCGACTTGCGCACGGAGAAGGACTGCTCATTACATATCTTACACGCGGGCGGTAATTATACAATACATCACTCAGGATATGCGTACATAATCCTGACATGTTATTAAGGCTAGTGCACTTCTCCAGATCCTACATGATGCGCAAACATGCTACTTCTCCCAGCCTATGTACGTATCTTACAAGCGGTACAATACACTGCAGCTAAGCGTACTCAGGCAGAGATGTTGACGATCTCCCTTGCCCTGCCGAGGGCGAGGCGTAGCGAGGTTGGGGACTCGACTTCCTCCTCGCTAATGGGCTCCATACGTGTAGTGTTGCGCAGAGTGGACGGAGCGGTTGCCAGGGGCGGAGCAACACGTACAGGAGTGGGCGCGAAGGTTGGTGTAGTGCGCGCTGGAGTGGGTGCAATGACTTGGTTAAATTCTTCGGTAGAAGGCAGGCGACGAGCAGGCGTAAAAGATGCTGATGACGAGACAAAAGTCGGTGGCAGAGCGATGGGTAGGAGCTCCCTCCTGTTGGCAGCACAGCCATGGACTGAGTCCATGCGGGTAGCTATGAAGTCGTCCACCAGGTTGTCGAAGGCTGCCTCCAAGGCCCGGAGATACTCAATGAGCATCTCAAAAGCCTCGTCTCGTTCTCCTCTGGGGCAGGAGTATGTGTAGTGACAGGTGTAAGGCACATGGCACGGAAGATAACGGTAACGACGAGTCTTCATCACGGGAAGGACATCCCTGAGACGAGCTATCGCCTCGCGGGCTGCCATATGCATAGCATGCCTCTCCGTAGGCATGGCTCTTCCCACGAACCGGAAGCGGCGTAACTCACCACGCCCTCCCTTGAACTGCACCGCGGCCTGGTGCATGGTCAGACTGTCGTTGACTCGGTGCTGGTAGAGTGTGAAGACTGGGCGCACGGATGGCCCCATCGCGACCTGAACGATGGAAGAAAGAAGGTTGACGAACCCATCGGGCACGTTGGCGAAGGTCTGAGACTCGCAGCTGACGTCGGCCATCTACAAAAGTAGGCAAAATTCTGCAGGGTCAGATCATAAGTTTATGCTGACTGACAGAAAATGACTACCATTGCAAAAATATAAATTAGCTCTATCAGGCTAATAACTAATTAGCGATCGCACCTAGTGGCTTCCTACAGTCAGCCTGGCTCTGGTACCAAGCTTGTCACGACCGGTTTTCCAATAAAAATATTTATTGATAAACCAGTCTTTTGAGTCCAGTATGAGAGAAATCCTCCTCACTGGTAGACAATTTCTTGATACAATAAGCCAGTAGCATAAAATATATTACAGGGTTGAACTGCGGTCGCTCAACCAAATTATTACAAGCACGCCAATAATCATACATAATGGCGGGCAGAACACAGTGGTGTGGAGACTTACTACTGACTCAAGGATAGGCTGGTGGTGGAAAAACACAGCGGGAAGGGAAATACAAGACTCTACGAATATCATTTCACCGAACGTCGGGGTGAGGCTCGATAAATTTATTTGGTAGCGGAAGCGGATATAAAACAGTGGCCAAATCCAGGGTCGCACGAGACTGACTGGGACTCCTCTAAGTGTCGGACTCGCTATCGAACTCTTCATCCATGAGATCGCCTTCGTCAGCATCTGGCCAAATCAACAAGCCAGTGAGTACTTTGAAAGTACTCGCAAGACAGTTCAGACGTAAGATATAACGAATGCATGCCTGGATGCAACATGATTAATTCCTTAATGCACAATAAATAAAATTGGCATAACGGGTAAGTAAAAAGGGAAAAACGGCGGTAGTCCGCCTGAAATTCCACAGAACATAAATAAGGACCGATCGGGTGTCTGAAGCGACGCCTCGAAAGGTGAACAAATAAAAATAAGGAAAATGATGCCACAGTCGGGCATCTTAGCGACACCACATAAAGGGATTTTAAAAGAAATGCCACGGTCGGACGTCTGAGCGACATCGCAGAAAGGGCTTTAAAAGAAATGCCACAGTCGGACGTCTCTGCGTCATCGCAGAAAGGGCTTTAAAAGAAATGCCACAGTCGGACGTCTCTGCGACATCGCAGAAAGGGCTTTAAAAGAAATGCCACAGTCGGACGTCTGAGCGACATCGCAGAAAGGGCTTTAAAAGAAATGCCACGGTCGGACGTCTGAGCGACATCGCAGAAAGGGCTTTAAAAGAAATGCCTCAGTCGGACGTCTCTGCGACATCGCAGAAAGGGCTTTAAAAGAAATGCCACAGTCGGACGTCTCTGCGACATCGCAGAAAGGGCTTTAAATTCACCAGTAAACAATACTCATAATAAACATTCAATTCATGAAAACAAACGGGTTAGTCCATCCACAGGAGTAATCATTTAACCGGACTTAGCACTCATGCGATTCACCGGAGTCTCTGTCATCAAAGCTGACAATTGATTAGGATAAGATGGAAGGAAACTTGACATGGAAGAGATGATTTGGAGGAATATATGACTCTGCAGAGTTTGTACAAAATTTTTCCCACAGTCAACGGATTTCCGTAGTCACGAAGGACTAGTTCCGTTTACGGTATTTCAGAAGAAAACACAGCTAACCGGTACACACCCATCCTACCTCTCGATGTTAGGAATCACCCTAGTCATCGTCCAAGAAAAACTTTTGAGACAGGGAGATCACAATCTCGAATAGCATGGGATCAAATTTATATACGCGCGCTCTAAGGGGTGCCCCCCTCTCGGTCCCAACCGGAAACACCCATGCCCCCTGACCGGATGACTGGCTTTAATCCAGGGCCATGGAACCATCATCACGGCCTCTCCTCTTTGGTGTGTACCATGAAAGTGGTTTGCAACTTACTAAACCATATTCCTTGCGGAAAACATGTGGTAGTACAAGGAAGGAAATGATAGGTACTGGACCGATATGGTTTGACACTGAAGTCACATAGTCTGGCGTAAGACTGGCATGCTACAACACTGCCGTTGTACCCATCCTCATGCCAAGACATGGCCATTCATATTCACATTCATCCACGTATGGATCATCGAACTCACTTACCTCATCATCACATAAAATAACGTTCATCGGTATACTCACCGGCATGCCATGAAACTAACTAAATGCAAAACATGCCAAGACACTCATCATATCAAAAGTTCAAACATGCTTGCCTGGTTCAGAGTAGTCGGAGCCTAGCTCGGTGAAGTTCGCGGCTCCGTCACCTCCTTCGGTATCTACGGTTTAAAGAAAATATATGCGCTAACGTAAATACCAAGAAGTGCACAGAAGGTAAACCAAATATTTTTCAAATAAATCTGATAAAAAAACTAGACAAAATTTTAAAGAGAACAAAAAAAGAATCAATCAAAAATACTTTTCTGATTAAAAGTGATAAGGGTTTTTGTCCAGGGACTTATCTGTAATGAAACAGAAGATTTCCAGGGGCTAGTTTATAAAAACAGAAAACGCTTCGGTAGCGACTACGCCAGCCCGAAGAGAAAATGCATTCTGCCCGAAGGCGCTTCCAGAAAACGATTCGAAGAGAGAGCAGAGAGGCTGACGGTGGGGTCCCACCTGTCAGGTTCAAATGTTCAAACGGGGCGGCAGAGTTCGCCGGCGCCCGAGAGCCGCGGTGGTCGCCGGCGGCGATCCACGGCGAGGCAGAGAGATCGGGGAGTACCTCCGTGCTCAGGGTACCCTTCCGCGTCAGTTGATGGTGGTGGAGTCGGTCGGCGAGCACCACGTCGACGGCGAGCTTTGCTCCGGCGGACGGCGGCTCGGGTGGTCGAGGGGCTCGTCGGAGAGGGCTGCATAGGTTAAATTGAAGAGGGGGTCATGCTCCTGGCAGCTAGGGGGTCATGCCACAGGCGGTCTGAGGCGGTTGCCGTGAACGAGGATCACCGGCGAGAGATTACGGTGGCGCAGTGCTCGGTCGGGGTGGTTAGGGGGTCGAGCGTCATCACGGAGGTTCAATGGGTCCGTTTTGGTGTTAAACTGGCCGGGGTTTGGGTGTTAAGGGCGAGCTCGACGGAACGGTGAGGGTGCGGGCCCGTCGGCGCCGGAGAGCGCGTTCTGTGCTTGCCGGCCACGGTGGCTGTGCTACGGGCGTGCGCTGGCGTGCATGAGGCCACGCGGAGAGCCAGGGAGCGATGGGCGGCGCAGAACGGCTTTCTGCCGTGGTGTGCCTCCTGTCGGCCGCCACGGGAGGTCCCGACGCCGCAGAAGACGCCGGCGAGGGCGAGCCAGCGCGCTACCGACGCCAGGAAGGCTCCACGCACGCGTGTGCAGCTTCGGACAAGAGGAAGAGGCGGCGAGGAACGTGCCAAGGGCACTGTGGCCGCGTGACTGAAACTGACGGACTGAAGATGACACTAAAAACTGAATTTTCTGAACTTTGAACAGTAACAGTGCCCACCAGGTGTTCGACCGAATGAAATTGGCCTCTGGTGATTTTTCCTTGAGCTGATTTTTGGTGGAGTGGCTTCTCCTTGCTCAAGTAGGCTGCATGATTTTTGGTGGAATTTTTGGAGCAGTGTGGATATGAATTTCACCAAATTTGGCAAATCTGGTCCAAACTTGCAGAGACTGTATTTTGAAAAATTTGAAAAGAGGAGGAGTGGATCAAGATGGTTCTGGGTTGTGGGTTCAAAGGACAATCCAGGAGAATTGGTTTGAGGTCAAAACTCAAATGCAATAGGGCACTTGCTTTGAAAAGCTCTCAGGCTCCAAATAATTTTCAGAATTGAATTGAGGAGAAGAATAATTAGAATAAAAATCCAAAACCAGTTTGGATTAGTTGGGACAGAGAATTTAGGTTGATCACAAGTTGTAGGGGAGGTTTTGGAGGGGTTTTACCACATGGGCAAAAATGCCAAGTCATGGTGGTTCCAAGATATGAAAATCCCAAATTTCATGGAGTTTCTTTTTTTTAAAAGAAAAAGATTAAACTCCCAAAATATTTTTGGGAGAGAACCAACAGAGAAGAAGTTTCAAAAGGTCAAACACCAAAGTTTGAAGCAAGAATAAAAACCTTGCCAAAGGAAAGAAAGTTTCTTAAGAGGAAGGTTTTCTGGAAAATTTTAAATGGCCTCTTTTCAAAAACCACAAAGTTTTTGCTGAAAACCAAAGTAAAAATTTTGGAGTGTCACAACCAACAACGACAACCGTGCTGCCTCACCTACTCCTGACGAGTAGATGCTCTATGTCTTCAAACCTTTTTGGTCATTACTGACAAAAGGGGGAGAAGCGTATGAGTTGATAGTCTTCAAGCGGGTTCATATGGGGGGTTGCATTATATTTTGCTGCGTGCTTACAACTCTTGCGTTTTGAAACATTTGGTTCTTTGAGTTGTAACACCTAAACTTGATGGTCGTCTGCTACTTCTGCTACTTATTTGCTTTGCGATGATAAATTCCGCATGTGCGATGATAACTTCCACACTTAGATCATTCTGCAGATGTCCATTTTTCATTATGCATGTCATTTTACTTGCCATATCATTTCATGCATGATGAATTAACTTCATAAGTTGAAGTGGATCTCCACAAGTACAACCTGCCATGTGCGTTTGCATTCCAAAAGCAAATTACTTATATGCACATCTTCAGGGGGAGCCCTTGCAACTTATGAAGACAAATTCCTATCCTTACAATTTCACATACTTTATCCCCGTTGAAAACTTCAACCAGTTTGTCATCAATCACCAAAAAGGGGGAGATTGTAAGTGCATCTAGTGCCACCCCTAGTTGGTTTTGGAGTATTGACGACAAAGTTGGTTGAGGGACTAATGCGTTTGTGAGAATTGCAGGATAACGCAGGTAGTGTCCCTCATTGATTCGGTTTCCCTACCGGAGATGACCCCTAAAAATGTATGAAGACATTGAAGAAAATGGTGGTATGAGAAGATATTCATATTGAAGACTATGACATCAGAAGACATTGCGTCAAGACTTTGGAGTGCGAAGACTGTGTGTTTTCGTTGTTTCCTTTTCTTCTTTGTTGAGTCATAGGAACCATCGTACTGTTAAGTGGGGTCCAAGTGAACTAAGTCAGAGTGACTGAAGTGATGCTCAACCCAAATCCTATGTCTTCGAGCAAAGACAATGAGAGCAAATCTTATCCAGAGCTGGATGAGTCAGCTTTGCTTGTAGCCCAAGTAAAGTTGCCGCGTGTGTTTGAAATCTGACCGTTGGAACACATGTCAGTTCCTTAGTGACCCAGGGTCATTTTGGACAAATCAGGTCGGGTTGCCTAGTGGCTATAAATAGCCCACCCCCTACACCAGAAATTGGTGGCTGCTCAGAGTTTGTGCACGGCTTTTGTCGTTTGAGAGCAACCCACCTCGAAGCATTTGACAGAGAGATCCTTGCGAGGACAAAGCCCAAACACCCAGAGCCAAAGAGTGTTAGGCATCACTGAAGTCTTTTTGTCTGTGTGACCTAAAGACTTATTACACTTGAGGACTGTGAATCCTCCAGCCGATTAGGCGTCGCATTCTGAGCATCCAAGAGTCATTGTGGATTGCCGGTGAACGAAGTCTGTGAAGGTTTGGAAGTCTCCCTTGAAGACATACCAGAGTGATTGGGCGAGGACTGGGTGTCCTTAGCTCAAGGGGAATAAGGTGAAGACACGGTCTTCTGAGTTAAATCTCAGCCTCCCTAACCAGACGTACAGTTGTCACAGCAACTGGAACTGGTCCAACAAATCCTGTGTCTTCAACAAGCAACTGGTTCTATCCCTTCCAACCTTACTTAAGTTTGTCTTCATGAAGTCATTGCTTATCTGTTCATCTGTTTGACTTCATTGCTTGACTACTATTGTTGATTGGCTTCACACTATCTTCCATGTTGATCCTTACTACCTTACTGCTATTAGTCCTGTGCTTTCACATCATTACATACTTGACTATGGCTTGTTTAGGGTAGTTTATCTTCCGCTGCATATCAATTAGGTTGTTTCTGTTGTTTGTCTTCGAAACTTCCAAGTTTTGAATACTTTCATAAAAATCGCCTATTCACCCCCCCTCTAGTGGATACTAGCACTTTCAACTAGTAGTAATTGTTTCTCTAGGCCCAAGACAAAACAGCCCATCCACCCTAGTAAATAGTAAAATCAATTCAAAAGCCCATATATTTAGTCAATGAGAGGCGCTACCCGCGCCCAGCCCCAGCACACCGCCCCCCAAAAATACTTGGGTGCTCTTCTTCCACCTCACTCCCACCCACATCACGTCAGCTCGCTCCACACGTACCCCCAAATTCCTCACATCACTCCTACAGAAAACCCCAGCTCCCCTTCTTCCTTACTACTACTGAAAAACCCCAGCTCCCCTTCTTCTTCACTCGCCCTACAACTAGGCTCGTCATTCGTTACTCTGCTCAAATCCGTGAGCGCGACGCGATGCCCTCGAGGAAAATGGAGTCGGCTGACCCCAGCGCTAAGAAGATGAGGCTCCCGCCAGCGGCAACGCCTGTTGTAGATCCCGCACCCAGCAGCGCGGGGAGAAGCGGCGACCCCGCCCCCACCGGATCCCAGGAACCCGTAGAATCTCGGGTGGACCGCATCAGCGGTCTCCCGGACGCCGTCCATGGGGAGATCATCTCGCTTCTCCTCACCAAGGATTGTTGCCGCACCCAAGTCCTCTCAATTCGGTGGCGCCTCTATGGCACGCCATGCCCCTTAATATCGACTGTCGTCAGGTATCTCTCTTCAATGATTTTGAAATCCCCAGAGCCATCATCTCCTCCCACCAGGGCTCCATTCAAAACTTCAGCATCCCTTCATGCTACCCGAGCAAGTATACCATGCCCTGCATGGTGGACGCCTGGCTGAAATCCCCTGAATTCACAGAACTACAGCTGCTTGAGTTCTACTATTCCCCTAGAAATCACCTACCACATATCGAACGTCGTGTACTTGTGCCATCAACACCAATGTCCATCTCGCGGTTTTCCTCCTCCCTCCACACCGCCACCTTTGCATTGTGCTACCTACCAAACAATCTGATACTAAACCTTCGACTCCCATTTCTCAAGAAACTTTCACTGGTGCGAGTTCATATATCGGAGGCCTCATTGCACAACACTATCCGCTCCAGTTCCCTGCCCTAGAGTGCTTGGTGCTTGTTTTCACAGTTAGAATTGACTGTGTACAAATAAAGTCGCCTAACCTTGTAAGAATTAGAATTTCTTTTGACGGAAGGAAGCTCATCATCCAAGATGCCCCTTCACTTCAAAGGTTGATCCTTGATTCTAGTTATTCATCATTGCAAATAATCGTCCTCTCTGCACCTAAACTGGAGACCTTGGGTGTAATACATGATCTCTGTGCTCATTTCAATATGGTGTTTGGCTCCACAGTTCTTCAGGTACTTTATATTATCATCTACAGTTGTAACCATAAGCTGCATTTTAAATTTCTGCGCATAAGTTATATATCACCTTGGAGTACACATTTTGTACTAATATTATGTTCTATGCTCAATGAAGAGTTTCTCCATGGATGGTCTATCAATGGTGCTGGATTCTGACAAGATCTTATATATCCAAATGAATAGTTTTGATTTGAACAAGATTATTTGCTTGCTGCAATGCTTTCCATGTCTGGAGAAGTTGTATATAAACGTGATAATTTCACGCACATTGGAAGCCTGCATATAGTGTACTAGAATTAACCATTTAGTTGTTGCTCTTTCGACACTCTTTTTTAGACCTTAACTGTTTTCAATCTTCATGTCTATTTAGGAAACAGGACGGGGTAAGAAAGTTATAACCAATCGGTCGATTTGTAAGCACCGGGATTTTCTCACTTCTCATGGGATTCGATTGAAGACAATAATGCTAGAAAGATATGTAGCCAACCATGCAAACACTAGATTTATCACATTCTTCCTGCTGAATGCGAGGTTACTATTGTCCGTCAGGCTTAAGTTTATCAGCAGCATGGTTTTGACGGATGGGTATGTCAAAGAGCAAAAAAGGAGTTTCAGGTGGGCAAAAGAGCTTCTGAACGTGTCGGGCTTCTATTTACAACATATTGTGGTCATAATCCAGTAAATTTTACGACCGAGGATGTTCATTCTATGGACATGACCAATCCATTTGACTGTGACTACCGAAAACAGTGCTAGAGTTAGATGTTGTTGCCCTTTTCAACCTGGGTTTTGTGTAAACTTGATGAACAATAACCCTTGTGCTTTTGTACAGCTTGTAAGCTGGAGTTAGATGTTCTTGCCCTTTTCAACTCGGTTGTGACTGTCATATTTTCTTTGAAACAAGGCAAATGGCTTGCCATTCGTTTAATTTAGAGTAAAATATTGTAACAAATCCCAACCAAGGGAAATAACATCACTCTCACCGGATGCTTGAGCTCACTGTGCATTACAGAAGCCATGTGATTAGCAACCACCAGCACCCATAAACTTATTTCGAACTAGCACATCAAATGGGCTGTAAATTTTCATAGGAAAGGTTGCATGACCATGACATATTTGGATTCTGACATTTGGGACCCACGTGGAAATAGCGTATCCAAGGTGGTGTCGACTTACTAGCCAGTCAACAAACGATTCTAACTACCAGCCGTTGGATTGACGTCAACATCTGTCGTGTATATTCTATCTCTTGTCTTCTTCCTCCAGCCGCCCAAACCAAACCACCCCGTCGGCTTCACCTGCTCCCGCCTCCCATGGCTGGCTGCTCCTCCGCTGCCCTACCGTACCCTCCAACATTGGCCAGTCCCTCCCTCTATTCCCCCACACGTCTTGTTATTCTCCGGCGACGTCAGCCCCAACATGCACCCGCACCCGAACCAGTTAACCCTTGTACTACCCTCCGCCTACGACTGGACTGGTGCATCTTCTACGGCTCCTGTTCATTCCATTCAAGGCCTCGTCGTCGTCCTCCGCCTTGGTTTGCTCGCTGTGCGCGGTGCGCCGCCCTCTTGCGTTGTCAACATCGTCAACAACCGAGAGGAACAAGGAGATGACTGTACATGGAGAGGATGATAGTAGGGACCCACCAGCGTCATGGTAGTACGCAAGCAAGTGCCTCGTTATTACAAGCCCAAAAAATGTTCCTCCTAATGGTTGGAGATCTAGGGCTCACGCCATTGTCAACGTAGTCAATAAACAAGAGAATTGCACTATGAGCGGCTGACACCAGGGACCCAACAGGTCGCGCGGTTTTTTTATTTTTTGAGGAACAAGCAGTTGTTATTTATACTACTAGTTTTAGCGATGGATCAGGGTAACAACGGGGTTGTGCGGGGGCTGTGGCCCGTCTAGCCAGGGTTTTATTTATGTTTACCACATCATGAGCCCAGTTGTGTTTTTTTCTTCCTAAAAATGGCCAGCCCATTTCTATTTTTAAAAAAAATACCCAAATGAGGCCTACTTGCTTTATCAACCCTGCTGGGCTACAAATCTTTCAAGACGAGGATTGTTTCATTTGGTTTGCCCAGAAATGGGTTGTACATTTTTAAAACACATCAAACCCGGAATTAGTTACATTTTTTCATTATAAGATTTTAAAGTCCATTGATTTTTATGCGTGGACAATTATTTGCATTTTATATTTATATAAATTATTTTTTCAAAATAGTTTGAATGTGAATTGACATTTTGGGATTAAAAACAGTTGACCACACTTAAAAATGCAAAAATTCGTATAATTTTTAATCGTGGCCACAATATGGGGTGTAATGTGATACGTCTCCATTGTATCTGTAATTTTTGATTGTTACTTGCCAATATTCTACAACTTTCATATTCTTTTGGCAACTTTTTTGGGACTAACATATTGATCCACTGCCCAGTGCCAGTTCCTGTCTGTTGGATGTTTTATGTTTCGCAGAAACCCAAGTGGAGTCCAAACGGGATAAAAACGGATGGAGAATTATTTTGGAATATTTGTGATTTTTGGGAGGAAGAATCAACGCGAGACGATGCCCGAGGTGGCCACGAGATAGGGGCCCACACCCACTTAAAGTGGGCATGCCCCCCACCCTCCTGGGCCACCTGTAAGGCGGTTGATGCCCTTCTTTGGCCGCAAGAAAGCTAATTTTTGGAAAACGATCTGGGCGAAGGTTTCTATCCAATCGGAGTTACGGATCTCCAGATATAAAGGAACCGATGCCAGGGCAGAATTCCAGAGCGCAGAAACAGAGAGATAGATCCAACCTCAGAGGGGCTCTCGCCCCTCCCATGCCATGGGAGCCAAGGTCCAGAGGGGAAACCCTTCTCCCATCTAGGGAGGAGGTCAAGGAAGAAGAAGAAGAAGTGGGGCTCTCTCCCCCTTGCTTCCGGTGGTGCTGGAACGCCGCTGGGGGCCATCATCATCACCGCGATCTTCACCAACACCTCCATCATCTTCACCAACATCTCCATCACCTTCCCCCATCTATATTCAGCGGTCCACTCTCCCGCAACTCGTTGTACCCTCTACTTGAACATGGTGCTTTATGCTTCATATTATTATCCAATGATGTGTTGCCATCCTATGATGTCTGAGTAGATTTTCGTTGTCCTATTGGTGGTTGATGAATTGATATGATTGATTTAATTTGCTTGTGGTTATGTTGCTGTCCTATTGTGCCCTCCGAGTCGCGCAAGTGTGAGGGATTCCCGCTGTAGGGTGTTGCAATATGTTCGTGATTCTTTTATGGTGGGTTGCTTGATTGACAGAATCATAAACCCGAGTAAGGGGATT
>NC_041385.1:213111663-213149771 GCF_002162155.2 Triticum dicoccoides | reverse complement strand
CTTGATGCTTTAATGCTATGGTTGGGTTTTGCCTTAATGAATCTTTAGTAGTTGCGGACGCTTGCTAGAGTTCCAATCATAAGTGCATATGATCCAAGAAGAGAAAGTATGTTAGCTTATGCCTCTCCCACATATAACTTGCTATCGGTCTAGTAACGTAGTCAATTGCTTAGGGACACTTTCACAACTCCTACCACCACTTTTCCACACTTGCTTTATTTAATTTATTGCATCTTTATCTAAACAGCCCCTAGCTTTTATTTACGTGTTCTTTATTATCTTGCAAACCTATCCAACAACACCTACAAAGTACTTCTAGTTTTATACTTGTTCTAGGTAAAGCGAACGTCAAGCGTGCGTAGAGTCGTATCAGTGGCCGATAGGACTTGAGAGAGTATTTGTTTTACCTTTAGCTCCTCGTTGGGTTCGACACTCTTACTTATCGAAAGAGTCTATAACTATCCTGTATGCTTGCGGGTCATCAAGACCTTTTTCTGGCGCCATTGCCGGGGAGTCATAGCGTGGGGTGAATATTCTCGTGTGTGCTTGTTTGCTTTATCACTAAGTAATTTTTATTTGCTGTTCTTAGTTTTTCTTTATCATTAGTTGTGGATATGGAACATGAAATACCAAAAAAATTAGGTGTACTTGCTAATCATGGAGATGGGGTAACTCCTAAAACCCTCGATTCTCATTATGTGAAAGATATTGTGTACTACTTTGGTAATCCTGAGAAACCCCCATTCAACTAATGATTATAAAGTTTGAACATGCCCGTATGTGTATATCTCTAGGTTTGATATATGAATTTGAAATCACGAAATTCCGGCTTAAAAATGTACCTCCGTTTAAATGAATTACAAAAGCTAATGATGGAGTCGAATTCCAAAATTCCAATCTTAGGTTTGTAATTCTGGTACATCAAGGTATATCACGCATGTTCAAAAGTACCGTTATCTCATAGTACAAACTGTGAAACAAATTGATCAACCATGAGTGCACAATATCTCAATTACGCTAAAGTCCCTCAAATATAGACACCTCACTCTTTATCTGAAGTCACCCCCCCCCCACCACACACACACACACATAGAGAAGTCATTCTCTTCCCCAAACACCAACACACGAGCACATTAACACCCCTCTCTCTTGTAAAGTCCGGACCCCAACATATGTCTCTATCAGTTTGTCTCCCGGGCATGCACACATCTCTTCCCTCACTCTCTAAGTCTCCTGCTATCTCTCTTACCCAGACACACGCACTATGTAGAGTGTATATTTCCCATACACACAAAACTTTGCCCCCAAACGTCTACCTCCCTAGTTATGTGGTTCTCGCGCACTCACCTCACACACCACCCCCACTGCAAACAAGCACACTTTGTCTCCTTGTGCACCACTCTCCTCTTTCTATCTCTCCCTCATGCGGACCCGCCCCAGCTCCTTCCCTGTATACATATATGTCGTGATTCTTTGCATAGCTCCCTAATGTATAATCGTTCTCGATTTCGCACATTGTTCTCTACACCACCTATTCTAGATCTCTCATGAAGTCCCTACCACACACACGATGACTCGCTTCCCCTGCGTCTCCGTTCATAGGCCAATTTCGGACAACATCAACATTGTCTCCCTATCTATACACCATTTATGGACACAAACGACCCCTCTCGCCCCCTCTCTTCCTCTCTGTCTCTCTATGCGCCTGTCTCTCTCTCTCTCTCTCTCTCTCTCTCTCTCTCTCTCTCTCTCTGTCGCTAGCTCTCTCTTTCTCTCGCTCTCATACCCCTCTCCCACACACACACTCGATGTCTCTTCCAAATAGTCTGCTCCCCCCGCCTAGCACCCATGCTATCTCGCTACTACACGTGTCACACCATTCCCCCTTCCCTTATACTAGGTTTAGATCATCAGTGGTCTCTCTACTCCACATACACTCTCTCCCTGTCACACACAAACGCGTGCACAAACACACACAGACACGCACAAACACCCATTTATTTGGATCCTCATCTCTCCCCATGTCCGCATGTGTATGTCACACACTCACTCTCTAATTATGTATATGTGTCTCCATGTTACACAACACAAAGCCCCATGTACATGTCTCTCTCTATCCTCCACACACATAGACACAAAGAATCTGTTATCATTGCCTCAATCTCTAACATATCGCACACGCACACACACTCTCTCTCTCTCTCTCTCTCTCTCTCTCTCTCGCAAACACGCTCAACAAGGGTCTCCCCGTGAATAACTTACCGTCTACTCATCAACAGTCCTGGCAGTACGGCGAACACGAGACGTGAAAAAGAATAAATCTACACGTGCTTAGACCACCTAGTATGACTACTAGGACTAGGGCAAGCCAAAAAGCGTGCCGCCGTCACCCCCTCCTTGTCGGCGACGGGAAAATCTTTGTTTTACACAGTCGAGAAGTCATCGTGCTAAGGCCCCACATGCCGAGGCGTTGAATAGAATGTAGATGCTAGTTTACGGAAGCAAGTATCGATAATATGTTTGTATCTCCATACTTATATTTCTTCTTTTATAAAAAACCAAGTTAGTGATGATGGTACGTGTGCCATCTTGCAATATAGACCATCCGATCTATATCTGACAGATGGAAATTAAATTAAAAGATACCCGCACCCCTATCCACATTTGCAGACAAGGCCTTCCCTCGTTCGTCCTTATCTCCAACAAACCTCATTGTTGAGCAATTAAGAAAGGAAGCCTCTAGAACAAACTGGCCTTGTGGGTGCTGCCGACGTCGTCAATCCCCATGCCTCCGCTCAGTCCGACCACCAACCACCACCACACCCAACTCCTCTTCACCTTATCTCATATTTCTCGAGATATCATTAGTTTTTACACATGGGATTACTCCCGCAAGGGTCAATCACAACAAGTGTTTTTTTTTAAAAATGCATCTTGATGTTCCGTTAATACACGGATCTTGCTAGTACTCGTACACAAGACTAAGTTGGTGATGCTGGTGTGTCTGCCATTCATTGTTTCTGACCATTAGATCTACATCTAACGATTGTGAGGTAAGTTGTTGCCTTTTCTCACCAACATCCCACTTGTCTACCAATTTGCAGAAAAACCCATAATTAGTATCTTAAAACCAACCACATCCCTCCCTGACCTCACCAAAACAGCCCAAGGAATATATTATAATTGAACCATAATGTATCTCTAGTGACATATGTATATCAAAATTAGGGTGTTTTGTACCAAATTTGTAAATAAGTATTATTCTAATTATGATTCATTGCAACAGACATGAACATTGCTAGTATTTCCAACCATGTATTTTTTTCTAGTATCCCATAGTTTCGAGTTTTCCATCAAGATATTAGTCACTCATGGTTGATATTTACTTTCAATCATGTATACATATGCACTATGTAACTAGCCTTGCTTATTGGCTTCCAAAGCTTAACTTTCATTCCTACTTACAATATGTAGAGTATTTAACAAAAAACTACCACTTTCAACCAGCCCTAGGAAGAATCTATTGTACAAAAAATAGCAAAACATACCCAAAATTTCTTAATCCATGCCAAAAACTACTACCTAGTACTCCTACCGATTAGGTTCGTTTAAACCCATTTATGACTGGGTTGGCCCACACGTCCGTGCTGATGAGGCAGCTTAAACCAACACATTTTGTTTGACCGTTGACATGAGGGACCCACATCTGACCTTCTATCCTGTTATTCCCCCTCAAATCATTATTTTTCCTGAACATTACTTCAAACAGTACTGATGTGTGTTCGTCGGTGGCGCCGGTGATGAGCGAGTTGGCCGCCGCTCCACCGGACGGGCCGGATGCCGTGGTGGCCTCCGCACGGGTTGGCAGGCTGGCCTGAGCGTGACTCACGAGCGGGCAAGCCGCCGCGCTGGCCTTCGCTCGAGCTAGATGGTTGGCCTGAGCGCGGCGTGCGCAAGCAAGCTGCCGCGCTGCCGTGCCAATCTAGCTAGCAAACCTTGCAGACAAGCAGCTGGACGGAGCTATCTTGGCTAGCTAGCGGCCGCGAGCGCCGGACGAAGCTAGCATCTGGGCTGCCGCAACATGGGCTCCGCACCGCCGGCGGTTTTGCCCTCGCCTTCTGCCGGCGGCGGTAGCTGCGTCCCATGGCCAAGGATGACTAGGTGGACGGGCCAGAGGTAGGAGGTCACTCGAGGATTTTGGTTGGTAAGAGCATGTACAATGGTTGATAAGGTAGTCTTATCTTAAGTCTGCCACTTATGCAAGTGGTAGTAGTTTCTTGGCATTTTAGTGGTTTCTTGCATTATTAGGGGTTTCTTGTAAGGAACAATGTACGTACTACTAGCGACAAAAGGCGATTCTAGGTTGCGTTGTACTCCAATGAGTACTACTAGTGATCGCGGGAGTGTATACCTCGTTTTGTGGGTTTGATCCCGGTCGAACGCACGGCGGCCTTTTTAAAAAAAATAGTACTACTACTCTTCGCTGCGAGCCAATATTTTACACGGGTAGTTTGAGTTTTGAAGTCAAATGGACGTGCGGCCCCACAATCTGGGTGCACTGGACAGCCTAGCCACGTGAACGGTTTTCCTTCCTAGCATCCCGTGGCTCGCGTGCTCACCCTAGCCGCACCTCGCTTGCAGCTTCCTCATTAGCTAGTAGCATATTTAAACTAGGGCCTCCCAATTAAGCCCGAGGAGCCGAAAAAGCATGGCGGAGCATTGGGAACTGTGCAATATGGCTCTGTATGTAAAGTGATGTACTACTAGTACTCTGTAGCTTGTGGCGTTGCACGCATGGACTTCACTCCATTATCGGCTCTACTACAAAAGAAATTCCTCTTGACATGTTTTTTTTGAAACGGAGGCAAAAGCTTTGCTTCATCTCATTCATAAAGAAGGAACTACTAACAAAGTTCGACGAGATCCATTACACCTCCACAAATGGAAGCGAAAAGCCTAGTCTCGCTGTATCAAATAACTCAAATGTTTGGCCCCCGCAGGCCGCAGTAACCGTTGCTGATAAACAGGCTGCTAGTGTGTGCGTGACAGGAGCGGCTGAGTAGGCTAGCTACTCCTATGTGAGAGGAGCGGCTGAATATAGCACCGAGAGTACCCACTAGGCCACTACGCAGGTGTACTTCCCCTGCATTGATAGTACAACGATGGTTCTAGAGAACAGTAGTACCCTCCACTTTCAACTATAGCTTGTTGGCCCTGAGATTCAAGAGTTCAAAACTGGTGCACTATACTAGACTAGACTACAAGTACAATACATCGCACTAATACTCGTAGTTGAGAAAAGTAGTACTGGTACTGCTACAGTACGAGTACGTACTCCTCCGTCACATAATGTAAGACATTTTTTGACACTAGTTGGCATGTACAAAAAATGGCAAAAACATACCCAAAATTTCTTATTCCATGCCAAAAACTACTACCTAGTGCCAAACATTTCTTACTAGTGCTATTATTTACAGTATAATGCAATCCCATAACGTTCCATAATGCTAGTACTAGTAGTAAATAATAGCCTCACCCCTTTGCTGAGGAACGATCTACAGTTGGAAGGGACGAGGCCCTGCGGTTACTACGCTCTTATCTCCTCCTCGCCAGTTCCCTTCCCCCCGAAGAGAAGGCAGTTCGTTGCTGCTCCCATGGATTTGCCAGGCGGTTCTCCTCCTTGTCGGGGCTGGGAGACCTTGGACGACGATCCTCTGGGAGAAATCGCATGCCGCTCCGACGTCCTCACCGCCGCAAGACTCGGTGCTTCCTGCACCAACTTTTTCAAGACGCTGCTTAAACAGGTTTGAGAAAAGGCCATGCTTGTTGGTCTTCCATGCGTCCTCGAGGAGAAGGTTCTTCTATGGGACATCCTTCCAACAGTCCACCACTCCCAGGCCATGGTTGCACGTTGACTCCGCTAGAGTTGCCGACGTTGAGAGGTAGTCGGATTTTGTCCGATGAGCAGGTCAGTAATGGAGTTTGATCATGTAGTACTTAGTTATTCCATTTCCATCCCGTAATTTCTCTGCTGCCCACCGTCTTATATATAGGTATGGGTCAGTGCCAATGAAGATTGGCTTGCATACCTCCGGCCGGATATCACCATCATTTTGCATAACATCCACAGCAGTGCGGCCGTTCCGGTAGAACCCTTCTCCACCATTGGGATCGGCCTTCTGGACTGGCTAGGCTTGAATACGTATGATGATGCCTACATGAGATTGAAGAAGATAGCAATTGTGGACCCACCGACAAAGCGATGCGGCTACGACGATTACTATCTGATCGTGGTGTTCGACATAAGGATTGCCATCAATGCAAGACGCAGTAACGGCAGAGGCTAGCGCATGTTGGCAGCGGCAGATTTGTACCCCTACACGTTCGAAGACGCCGTGCGCCATCTAGGCCGCATCTTCGCGGTGACAAGCCAGGGGACTTGTTTCATCTGGTTGCCATCCTACGGTACGGGAGATTACAAACGGAATGCACAAACCATCATTTGCATCCCTAATGGTACTCCATTATTTTGTAGGGACCAGTCATCCCCCGATCAAAATAAGATCGCCGATCCTGGATGTGCATTCGCATCCGCGATTCGGTCTAACCTGGAACCTTGTAGTTGACTATGGCATATTGGGATCAACTATCTTAGCAGTCGTTACCCATGGTACCACTGATGTGCAACATGGTCACACAATCTACCACGATTGGACCGTCACCATCTACCCAGGTATTCCATTTTTTAACCCTCTCGCCTTCTCTTTCATTGTTGTACTAGTAGTATACTTAGTACTACTAGTAGGAGTACTTTTTACCTTGGAGGACGCGTATATCTAGCTGGGCCCTTGAAGACTTGAACCCACTAGCTGCCTCCATTTTTGTTTTCCATGTCTTACTATCTCATCCATGTAGCCAAGAGTGGTTATATATAATAAGCCGATTATTTTACTTCCTCTATACCGGAGTAGTACTATTTGCTGCACAATTTTACTGACCGCCATATTTGAGCACAACATTATTATGCATGGACCTTGACTATGTACATCACCATGTGTCCAGATCTGGGATGCCGCATGTACTAGATGAACGGCACCGAGTTCGACCCCCGTGATGCTACGTGGGTGCCGAGGAACACTCTTGGAGAGTACTCGCTTTTCATCGGGGACAGCTACCCCATTGTGAAGCGGATGCCACCTTCCATGCACGACATGGAAGGCTTGTCGTTCATGAAGCATGGTTTTGTCTTCATTGCGCACCGCCGGATGAACGACATGCTGGGACACGCTATCCCTGATTTATGCCGCTTCAGCTTGGATGAGTCTCCATCGTGTGGAACTGGACTAGAAAGCTGCGACAATGATTCCCGTTGCCCACCGCTATGGATCGTGCCATCCATGAAGAACACCTGGGACTGGAACCGGGAGGAGGACATGCATGTAGCCCATCTATAACGTGTAAGTGGAGTACGGTAATTGTGAACGGTAGCGCTGTGAATATATGTAGACTAGTCGTGCACAAATTTATCACATGAATTGGAGATGAACTTGTGTGGCATACTGGCATTTGTCCTTTAGAATTTATTACTAGTAAATGTGTTATGTGTACGTGCAACTTGTGTGGTTGTTGGACGGGCTCCAACACGCTCTTTGAGAAAAAAAGGTAGCATAGCTTTGGATATACGTGACATGGCGGCATCATACAGTAGCATCGCTGCTATAGTTATAGTACACTCCTACTAGGACGACAACTCCTATAAAACCTTGCGCTTGGCTCTTTGCCTCTTCGGGAGGTTCAACAGTTCGTACTCGTGTGAACCTTGCACTTTCCTCTTCGCCTCTTCGGAAGGTCCAACAATGATAATACTACAGTACAATATGCTTCTTGCAATCTTACACTGATTGAACTGCTGCACGTCCACCGCGAGGGCGAGGGCGAGGGCAAGGGAGAGGAAGAGGGAGAGGGCACTGTAGTCAAAACCCTCTCCTCGTCCTGCGAACCATCGCGCGCGTGGGCGAGGGAGAGGCGTAGTAAGCAAGCTTCTCCTTGTTCGGCGAGTTGACGGGACACATCAAAGCAGTACTAGTACTAGTAGTAGTCCATACTGCGTCCTTTCCGATTAATATGGCTTAATTTGAAACGAGAAAAATACACTGGCGGTCAACGTATGTAATAATACGCTCTTTACGGTCACTATATATAGTTTTGCGTCGATTATACGATTACTAGCTCATCGTAGAGCACCGTATTGCACCCTACTAACCGGCCACGTAGTCAACGTGGCACTTTGTTGACTGGTTAAATTGTCACCTGGTTTCTGGGTCCCACCTGTCAGTTGGCGGAGCAAAGAAATCAGTTAAACAAAACTTTACGCAGGCGCCACACGAGTCCAACCCTTGCACCCGAACTGCCCTGGCTGTGTATGTGAGTGCATGCACGTGTCCTCCCTCGGCCCTCCAACAAAGAGTCTACATCGGCTATAAAACAAAGAGTGTAGTAGTACATGATGTACATCTACACCTCCAATGCATTTAGCCTTTAATCTAAATCGATATTGATTGACTAAGGCACCAACTTGTGCTGTAGGTATAGGCTACATGTCTATCCTTAATTACAGCATGCAACGGCCTTCATTTAATCTTCTTATCTCAATGGTCGCATGCACACATAAGTCTGCTACTTTTGGGCATTAACTATACCTTGGTCAATGTGTAAATCTCTAAATGTACAGTCTTTCACGAACGTAGGGAGTAGGTTGAGCACTTGAGTGTGAGCGTGTGTTGCGTCATGTGCTGTGTGCCGCATGGGTGCGTGAGTGTTGCGTGCGTCCATGTGGAGTACATGTGAGTGTTGCATGTTGCATGCATGCATGCATGGGGCTTACTCCCTCCCATTGACATGTTCATATTTAAAGCTTCCTCTATTCCCTCCATATGGTGATACTCCCTCTGTTCCCAAATACTCCAGTACGGAGTAAAAGCCACCCTTTGTTCCCAAATACGGAGTATTTGTCTTTCTACAGATTTCAATAAGTGACTAGGTATGGAGCAAAATGAGTGAAGTGAGCGTAGAGGCATAGGGATACTATAGAAAGGAAATCCTCGTGATCCATCATTCCCCATCTCTATCAGAGAGAACTATTCAACTAGTCTTCGCAGTGAAGTGACAATACACGCTGCAGCAGATGGGACACGTAATTATTAAGCTGAACCAGCGTGTTGGTGTTACTAAATCAGCCTTACCCAGCATTGCCATCATGTTTGCCAGTAGAGCATGCTTCCGCAAATACGCCTACGCACCTGTGTCCTCCATTAACTGACATATGGGCCCTCTTGTGGTAGACCCACATGTCATCGGTGTAACTATTTACACTCCGGAGGACGGTGCCTATATCCTGGTAGTAGTACTAGTAGAATTGAGATTTAATGCACTTTCTTCCCCGTCTTCCACTCTTCTTCCTCCCCTCTTCTTCTTCCTCCTCTCTTCCAATGGGTCGAGGAGCTCGACTCCGTACTCTGGGGGCTGCGGACGACGCCTAACCGTACTACCGGATTCACACCATTTTTTATGGTATACGGCACAGAGGCAGTCTTGCCCTGCGACATTATTCATGACTCACCTCGAGTGTGCATGTATGAGGAAAGAGAAGCCGAGCTAGATCGGCTGGACAGCTTGGACACATTGGAGGAAGAACGTGACGTCGCGAAGGCTCGTTCCGCATTCTATCAGCAGCAGGCCCGAAGATATCAAAGTAGAGAAGTAGGGGCCAAGACTTACAACGTCGGCGAACTAGTTCTACGCCTGCCGGACAAGAAAAAGGACAAGCTCAAGCCCAGATGGGAAGGCCCCTTCATTATTGATCAAGTACTGACCGGCGGAGCATACCGTCTGCGAAATGCGTCGGATAACCGACTCGAGCCGAACCCATGGAATGCAGCCCGCCTCCGACGATTCTATGCCTAGCACCGGACTAAGAGTTCGTCCCCTTCCCCCCGTCCAAATTTTTATACTTCGACTGTCTTTTGTTTCTCTTTTTCCCCTTTTGACTTATAAGCCCTCTTGGGCCTATTCTTGCATTCTTTGCATATGCATGAAGTGCCATCCGCACTATTTATTCCTGGGGGCTTCTTTTACAGAAGCTTAATTATACGGGTCTCATACCCAACACATGTGTCAAGCTTCCACATGTACCTTTTACTCGCCATTGTATGCATCGATATGACTTAAGTTTTGGCCAAGCTGGGTTGCCTGGCTCATGTGCTTACCCCTACGTTCCCGATTGTTTGGCAAGGAGGTAAAGGGAGCACCTCTGCGATTGTTACTGCCGGGTCAGCCGGATGTGTACCTCAGACTGGGTGAAGCCGAAAGCTAGCGTTCTTAAGGGAATATTCGGTCGGTGATTTAAAAGATGACTTTTTACCTATTTTTCCATCTGCCCCCAGATGTTTTACTGCTTTCTTTGCAGTCCGGCAATGCACTTTAGGGCATGCCTCCCCAGCGAAAGGAACCCTTAACGGAACTATTCTCCCTGGAAGATGTTTCTTACTAACCATGTAATATAACATAACTAGTTGGGCACTTGTCTGATAAAGCATCAATGACCCCTACGCCTGGTCTCCATGCATACCACGGTTGTCTCTTAACCAAAAAGGAATTCGGACACACTCCGGACTCTATGGTCCCGAGGTCGAAGCGAAAAGGTCGGCAAAGACAAACGATCTACAATCCGGCTAGAAGGCATTTCACATGTCATTTTAAAGGATAACATACATTGTCAAGTTCATTGATTGTATTCCTCCTCAATCCCGTCTAACAGGCTGTCTAGTTTACAGTCCCGTTGGGAAAACTTAGCAGCCAACTCTACTTGGCTGTACACTAAACTCACAGGGATCTCCTTTCCATCGGGCCCCACCGGTCCAACTTCGGCCATGTGGTTGGGGTCCGCCTTCTTGTACCACGTCTTCACCATGGCCCAAGCCTCCCTCGCACCTTGACGGCAAGCCGAAATCTTCCACAAACGGAAGCGCTGCCACACTCCCTGCAGCTTCTCTGCAAGCTCCCCGAGGCCCTCGGGCAGGGTGAGGGCTGGCCATAAAGCCTGAACGGCGCCACTCATTGCCTGCCGAACTCGTTCGAGTAGCTGCAACAATTTGGGAAGTTGATCACCCATTGATATGGGCATATCCTCTGCAGGACCCCCCGTGAGTATACCTACAAGACATATCATGTCAAAACACTTCCTCGTCGAACTCTTCTTTTCAAAAGAGTTCACTCAAGCACTTACTATATATGCCGCGACGAAGCCGTTGATTCTCCTTGACGGAGCCGGACAGCTCGGCCTGTGTGCCTTTCAGCTCTTCTCCGAGCTTGGCGTTGGCATCTTGGAGCTTGTTCCTCTCTTGCTGAACCCTGTTCAGCACACTCTCGCCAGTCTTTAGCTGGCGCAACAATGCTTGCATGTCCGGATCTTGTCCGGCGGCACCTGCAATGTCATTATTAGACTCGCGCGCACGCCGCATAGAGCTTATATTAATTTATACAAATGTGTTACCAGGAGGGGTCTTCTCGTCTCCTCCTGTGGCAGCAAGTGCGGCCTCAAGATGGGCCTTACAGTCTTGCCGCTCCCGAGACAGCTGGGCATTCTTCTCGTTAAGAGCCTGAAATTTCAAATGATCCTTAAATCAGTTAGCATAACTAATTTAAGTCTCGGGGGCTACTGGTGTATACAACCATTAAAATTCCCTTACCTGTATGTCTTTAACATACTCTTCCGTGGCTCTGGTAAAACCATTTTGAGCAGCACGGAGATGCGCGTCCCCTGAGTTAAAGGCATCCAATGCCTCAGGAGAAAAGCACGCTTCTTGAAATACTGTCCGGCGGCGTCTATGATTCATAGCGCTCTCCACCTCAGACTTGGTGGCGGACAGTCTGTCGGTATCCTCCGTTGGAGCAGGATCCGGTTCGCGTCTTGCGCTTGCCTCCCCCTCCAGTCCGGGCGCTGGAGCCTGGCTGGTGTTGGTCGGGTCGGCAATCCCTGCGCTCGCAGTCCGGCGGGCGCTTTTTCTCCTATAAAAGATCATGAGCACTTGGGCGTTTCCTCGGAACGTTGCTCTAAAAATTCGAATATGAGCTATACCTTTGCGGTGACATTTCCGTCCGCACTGTGCTCCTTTTCCGCCTGTTGGACCGGACTGGCCTCTGTTGGTCAGCCGCCGCGGGCTCGGCTTCCTGCCGTAAAGGCGCTTCCTGCGAAATACCATCGTTCGCGAGGGTCAGAAGGAGGCGGGGAAGAGGTACAGGTGTCCGGACTTCGGTCGCAGTCACCTGTGAAGCCAAATTCAGTCAGGGGTAGTCCGCCGTAATGGCGACCAAAGCATTGTGTATGCTGAGTTGGTGATACACCCCGTCGATCAGCTCCACCCCGATGTCCGGATCCTCCTCGAAGGCCGGACCCAGTGATCCTTCTGGATCCTCGGGTTGTGGAGCAGGACTCACCATGTCCTCCACAGTCCGGCGTAGACCCTGCGCCGAAGACATAATGTAAGAAGCTTAAACTTCGAAGACACGGGTAAAGCCCTTTGGGGTGTTCGCTTACCCATCCTCTGGGGTTGATCATGGAAAACCCCTCCAGAGGGTTCGGGCGAAGGAAGTCCTCCTTCTCCCCCTTGTACAGACCGAACAGGATCTTCACCAGATCCTCGGTCGAATCTGGGCCTTTGCGGCCATGCCGGGTAGCATCGTCTTCCCCGTTGAAATCCCACATGGGGTGGCCTCTGTATTGCAGCGGCTGCACCCCCCGCTTGATGCACGTCGCCATGACTCCAATCATGGTCAAGCCGGAATGAGCCATTAATCTTATCCGGCCCATCAGGTAATGAACGCTCTTGTCTTCCTCCAAACGGGGGCTCCGCGGGCGCCAGCTGAGGCATTTCTTCAAGGGAGCAACATCAAACTCCGGGAGGCCGATCCGAACTGGGTCGGGTAACGGAGCGTCTACTATATAAAACCACTCCGAGGGCCAGTCTTCGGACGCCTTCTTGGGAGTGCCGGATAGGTATCCGGTCCCGGCGATGCGCCATATTTCGGCGCCGCCCACTTGATATATGGACCCCTGGTGAGAACGGGGTACGAGGCAAAATAGCCTCTTCCACAATGTGAAATGGGGCTCGATGCCCAGGAACAGCTCGCAAAGAGCTACGTAGCCCGCGATATGCAGCACAGAGGTGGGCGTGAGGTGGTGGAGCTGGAGTCCGTAGAACTTCAGGAGCCCGAGGAGGAACGGATGTATTGGAAATCCGAGCCCTCTTATCAGATAGGGGACGAAGCACACTCGCTCCCCCTTGTTGGGGCTTGGAGTGTCCTCCGCCAGCCTCCCACCTTGATAAGTAACCAGTCCGGCTCGGACCGGGACCATGAATGCCGGAGGAAGTAACCCCTCCATTTGGAGCTTCACTAGCTCATTGTGCGAGATAGAGCACCTCCTCCAATTCCCTGGCGATGGGCTAGGAAGGCGTGAGGAAGAGCCGCGTTGACGATCCATGGTGGAATGGATTTCTAGGTCAGAGGCGCTTCGATGGAGAACACGCGGGAGGAAGACGGTGCGGTTTGGATCTGGGTTCCTGCCTCTTTTATAGGCGGACGACCCGCACAATTAGGGGGTGACATGTAAAAGGCACCCTGGCTTTTCGCATTCGTGCGACGCGTGGAAGAGGGCCATTATTTGGCGTAGAAGCCGTGGAGCACAGTATTTAAGATGAAGCCGGACACTATTCGGCAGGTACATGGAAATTGAAGGGAGAACCCGCCTTGCAACGCCGAAGACTATAAACACGCTGGACTTATCGTCATTGAAGCCTGGTTCGGGGGCTACTGAGGGAGTCCTGGACTAGGGGGTGTCCGGACAGCTGGACTATCAATATCCGCCGGACTCCAAGACTACGAAGATACAAGATTGAAGACTCCGGCTCGTGTCCGGAAGGTACTTTCCTTGGCGTGGAAGGCAAGCTTGGCAATACGGATATGTGGATCTCCTACCATTGTAACCGACTCTGTGTAACCCTAGCCTCTCCGGTGTCTATATAAACCGGAGGGCCTTAGTCCGTAGGACGAACATACATCTCAACATTCATACCATAGGCTAGCTTCTAGGGTTTAGCCTCCTTGATCTCGTGGTAGATCTACTCTTGTACTACCCATATCATCAATATTAATCAAGCAGGACGTAGGGTTTTACCTCCATCGAGAGGGCTCGAACCTTGGTAAAAACAATGTGTCCCTCGTCTCTTGTTACCATCCGCCTAGACGCACAGTTCGGGACCCCCTACCCGAGATCCGCCGGTTTTGACACCGACACCCGCTCACTGCTTGCCCACCCGCGCCATCTTCCTTGGTAGCTCGCGCGTACCATATCCCCCCGCTCACTGCTCAGCCACACGAGGAGAATCTTCCTCGCTCGCCCGCCCAAATCCACTTCCCTGCTGGCTCGCAGGCACCAAAAACCCCAATGGCATAACCGACTGACACGCAGAGCCGCGATTGGAATTCCCTCCCCGACGTTCTCTTGGATCAGATCTGTAGTCGTATGGACATACTCAGCACCGTCCGTCTGGCCGCATGCTCAGTGTCTTTGTACCGTCTACTTGTCTGCAACCGGCCGGCTCTTTTCAAGACACCCTGCTTGCTGATGCCTGATCCTCGCAGGTGGCCCAGACACCGGCTTGACGATCCTACGAGGTTGCCGTGGTGCCCCTCGACATGCTACCACTACCCGTCCACCTGTCCTTCATGCGCGGCCACTACTGGGCGGGCATGAAGGCCAACTGGATCGTCCTCATGCACCACACCGGTAGTCCATGGCATCTCATGGATATCTACACCCAGCGAGAGATCACCCTTCCATCGTTGGATACCGTCAACATCGAGCCTCGCGGCCCGCCGGACATTCCTGCCTACTACGCACGAGACGCGTCAAGCTTTTGGCTCGACCTCTGTTTCCAGAAAGTTGTAATCTGCGAAGTGCCCACACCATCAGAAGACTACATGGATTACAGGCTCATTACCGTGTTCAACATGGGATTAGTCCATCTGGAATCCGGTCGCCATACATGGTTATGGCTCATCATCAATCCTGTTGAGGCAACATTTCTGGCTGATGCTATAGTGCACGATGGCATCATTTACGCGGTTGATGCACAGATTGGCTGCCTATACTGGTGGAATCTATCGTCGTGTAATTGTTCTATCTCATCTCATCTTTACCTTATGAATACGACTGCCTGTTCATTTGTTACAAATTTAGAATGCATAGCATGTCTATAACCACATCATCGCTATATGTTCCTCTCATTTCCTAGATTTTTATGACCACACATGTTACTATTAGAGTTGATATGACAACAATTGGCATCTAATGATTGTTAGAATACATATTATGAGCATAACATCATGATTGCTATATGTTACTCTCATTTACAAGATTTTTATAACAACACATGTTATTGCTTAGAGTTGATATGAGAATAGTAGTAGTAAGTGCTATGGTAGAATATGAGTAGGCGTTGTCATAGCTGTTTTCCTCTCATTGTTACATGATGTTTGAACCATGACATGTTGCTAGAATATGAAAGCCATTGGCTTATTTTTTTAATTTGGGCATTGCAATTCTCTGTCTATGATATGTGTCACTATTATAATAATCTTAATTATGATTGTTTATTTTTGTCCTTTTGGTCTCCAATTTGAATTGTTGCAGCAGACGCAAATGCGTTGGCCTTCATGATTCCAGGACCTGGAATCATACCAGCCGATGGGTGCTGGTTTATTGCTCATCCAGCTGACGGCGGTCATTTGATGCTCACTCACACATACCAAATTGACCAAACCATTACATCAAACCACATGCAGTACAATGCGTGGGGCGTTCGTGACATTGATGGCTATGGCTGCTTCGTGTTCGAGAAAGATCCCAGCTCCGTTGGGCCAGGCGTATTCAACTGGAGGCGGGTTTACAGCCTCGGTGTCGGTGTACTAAAGTAGGGGTACCTTAGTACCCCGAACTTGTGCACGGGCAGTCGCAGCGTCCCGCGGCAAGGCTTGCCGGGTGCCAGCAAAGATCCTCCATAATCCCTATTGGTGCCATTCAAGAACAAAGTGTTTTAACTGAGAAGGCAAAGCCCCGGCAAGAGAGGCTTGCCGGGAAGGACAAGGCCCCGGCAAGAGGTGCTTGCCGGGAAGGCCAACCAAGGCACTTCCAGGAACTTGCCGCGACGCTCCGCGCGTCCCGGCAAGACTCGGCGATCGACAAGCTTCCGGGCGCGACAAGACGACGACCGCGGCAAGGCGCTTGCCGCGGCGAAGCCACCACCCTGTGCCCACGCTCCAGCGCATCCGACGATGTGTCGCCACAGGATCTTTCCAGGCGCACGTGGCGGGCGGCTGTGCAGCCAAGCGGTGCGAGGTGGCGAGCGAAGATGACAAGATGGCCATCATGGCGAACGGTGGCGCCCCTAACGGTCGCTTTTCTGTACTGTTTGGGCAACACAGACGGGCATTTAATGCCTTTTTCCCCTGCTGTCAGAGTTAGGTAGGATCTACTGTAGAAGCAGTTGTACCAACCACACCTTTTACGCTTTTACCCCTGCATGCGTTGCCACCTATTGGTGACCCCTTTGAGCCTATAAAAGGAGGCCACAGGATCTTTCCAGGCTTGCCGGGTGCCGGCCAAGATCCTCCATAATCCCTATTGGTGCCATTCAAGAACAAAGTGTTTTAACTGAGAAGGCAAAGCCCCAGCAAGAGAGGCTTGCCGGGAAGGACAAGGCCCCGGCAAGAGGAGCTTGCCGGGAAGGCCAACCAAGGCACTTCGAGGAACTTGCCGCGACGCTCCGTGCGTCCCGGCAAGACTCGGCGATCGACAAGCTTCCGGGCGCGACAAGACGACGACCGCGGCAAGGCGCTTGCCGCGGCGAAGCCACCACCCTGTGCCCACGCTCCAGCGCATCCGACGACGTGTTGCCACAGGATCTTTCCAGGCGCACGTGGCGGGCGGCTGTGCAGCCAAGCGGTGCGAGGTGGCGAGCGAAGATGACAAGATGGCCATCGTGGCGAACGGTGGCGCCCCTAACGGTCGCTTTTTCTGTACTGTTTGGGCAACACGGACGGGCATTTAATGCCTTTGTCCCCTGCCGTCAGAGTTAGGTAGGATCTACTGTAGAAGCAGTTGTACCAACCACACCTTTTACGCTTTTACCCCTGCATGCGTTGCCACCTGTTGGTGACCCCTTTGAGCCTATAAAAGGAGGCCCATGCGCAACGTAGAAGGGGTTCGACTCATTCGAAACCAGAACACTCCCACGCTCTAGAGCAAGAACATAATACAACCACAAAGCGGCAATAGGAGTTTTATCTCTCCGGAGAGCTCCGAAGCTGGGTAAAAATCCCTCGCGTGCTTCGCCTCGATCCGCTCTTCGTGCGGCCTCCGCTCCATGCCGGACCGAAAGGGGCCCTGCCCCATAGGTGTTCGTTTCTCCACGACATCTTTGGCGCGCCAGTTAGGCGCGTCGAGGTTGTGTGAACCTGATCCGGTGTTCGTGCGGGCTACATCAACATCTTCATTGACATGCCACCAAAGAAGAAGGCTTCGGAGGTGGCTGGTCCTTCTGCGTCGATCCCACCACCACCGGAGCAAGCGGGTGGTGGAGTAGACGCCGGTGGAGGAATGGGCGCCGACGAGGGAGCTCACGATGCTGCCAAGTCCAAGGACAAGGCTGCACAGACCTCGGCGTCCGTACACGCACCGTGCCCATCTTAGGAGGCGCAGGACCGACAACGTCATGGTACTCGCGGTACCATACGTTCGTTGGGTCAAGGCCAAGCTGGTGGATCTCGGGACGCTCAAGATCAGCATGCACGTCAACATGCTGGCACGAGTGCGGCATGGTCGCCTGGACGAGATGCTGCTCCTTCTAACATTGTTAGAAGTACGAGCATATCTCGCTCCTCGTGCCGTCCGCCACCGCCACCCAAGACTCCAGAAGAAGCGTTGGCCCGGGCCCAACTGCTCCTGGATTACCCTCCAGCGCCAGACAAGATCGACGATTGGAGGGTCACCATTCAGAGCCTCATCGGCTTCGCCAACGGCGACACTCCCCGACAACCGAGCACGTCGAAGCCGCGGCAAGATGCCCAGGCGCAAGCCGGTGGCGACAAGACCGGTGGGGGTGCAACCACCATGCACTCCCCACCCCGAAGGCCAAGATCGCCGACTCGCCGGGTCAACCTCGACAGCGACTCCACCGCGTCGTCTGACCCTCGGGTTCGTCGTGACCAGCGCCACGTTCTTCAAGAACGGCAACAAGAAGATGCTCGTACCCGCATCGAGCGTCGAAGAGAAGCGCGGCGTCAGTCAGACCAGCGCGCTGGGCCCACTATTGATATGCATGCGCCCGGGGAACCAGGCGACTTGCCGTACGCGGTAGGTTGCCCTGCGTTCACCCGTGAGCTGCGGCAAGTCCAGTGGCCCAGCACAAAGAACTTCAAGCTAGATGTACCCGAGAAGTACGACGGCGGGTTGCATCCGTTGGAGTTCCTCAGCATCTACACCATCACGGTGCAAGCTGCAGGGGAGCGTGATGAGAAGATCCTTGCCAACTACTTCCCACTGGTACTCAAACCCAACGTCAGATCCTGGCTCATGCACTTGCCGGACAATTCCATTTCCTCATGGGCAGATCTGTGCCATCAGTTTGTCGGCGCCTTCACAGGCGGCCACAAGCCCCATGGCCAGGAGAGCGATCTTCATCTGCTCGCCCAGAAGGAAGGAGAACCCCTATGCAAGTACATTCAAAGGTTCAGCCAAGTGCAGCGCAACATCCCAGACTTCCACCCTGCCGCGGTCATCAGCGCGTTCCATCAGAACGTGCGTAACCGCAGGATGTGGGAGGAGATGGCGATGTGCAAGATCAGAGATGTCAGCGAGCTATATGCCCTGGCCGACAAGTGTGCACGTGCTGAGGACGGGAGGAAACTCCCCGGAGAGAATGCAGGAGCAGGAGGATCTGACAGTGAGGATGCCGCCCCGGCAAAGAAAAATCGACGGCGGGACAACAGAAGAAGGAAAGGCAAAGATGTGGTAGCTGTCGAGCAGTCCGGCAACGGAGGTGGCGCCAAGGAAGCGGAACCTGTGGCGGCCGCCGACAAGCAGGGCGGCTCCGACAAGCAATACTGCAAGATCCACCGTGCCAAGGGCCATGATCTCCAAAGTTGCAAGAAAGTTGAGCAGCTTGTCCAGCAACAGAAAGCTGAGTACGAGCGATGTGACAAGGAGAAGGCCTAGGAAGGTACTGGCGGGTCCGGCAAGAAGCGTCCCGGCAGGGGAGGACACCGCGGCAAGGCCAAGCAGCGGCAAGGAGACAGGCCTCCCCGCGGCCGCGACAAGGATGAAGATGAAGACGATGACGAAGACATGGATGATGATGAGGCCGACGAGCAGGAGTTTCAGAAAGCAATAGAGGTTTTGTGCAGTGACGGCGGTGCTTCTCTGCATGCTTTGCACCGCCAACTTAAACAGTGGGTGCGGGAAGTTAATGCAGCAGAACCACCAGTTGAGTCACGCAAGCCTCTGAAGTGGTCCAGCACGCCCATCATCTTTGACAATGAGGACCACCCTGATCGCATAACTGCGGTCGGGTGCTTGCCGATGTTGGTTTCACCAACTATTCGCAACCTCAAGGTCACAAAGATGCTGGTTGAAGGCGGGGCCGGCTTGAATCTGATCTCCTCCGCGGTACTCAAGAAGCTTCAGATCCCCGACAGCGAGATCGAAGAGACTGGCACATTCCAAGGAATCAATCCGGGAAGGAGCAAGCCGAAGGGGAAGATCACATTGCCGGTAACATTCGGCAGCGAGCTAATCTTCAGGACTGAGAGGATCACTTTTGACGTTGCCGATTTTCCATTGCCATACAATGGAATACTTGGTCGTCCAGCACTCGCCAAGTTCATGGCAGCCTCTCACTATGCTTACAACGTACTGAAGATGCCCGGTCCGATAAGTGTCATTTTTGTCCCTGCGACAAGAAGGACGCCCATATCTGCACCGACAAGATCTACCGGGAAGCAGCAGCCGCAGCAGAACGCAAGCCACTTGCCGCTGAAGCTCCCAGGGGGAAGAAGAAAACCAAGTCCTGCAAGAGCTCTGATGCCCACTCTGGCAAGCGCACCTCTTCGGAGTGCTGCGCTACCGTCGAGGACGCACCATCGAGCTCCACCGGCAAGTGTAAGAAGGCAAAGACAACTTCACCAGAGACCAAGAAAGTGGCCGCCAAGGAGGACGGCACTGGTGGTACCTTCACCATCAGTGCCACGCTTGGCCCTAAATAGGAAAGCGCGCTCGTTGCTTTCCTGCGGGCGAATGTCGACGTGTTCCCAGGAAAGTAATTGAGCACCACCTTGCCGTCTGTCCTCACGCGTGGCCCGTCAAGCAGAAAGTCAGAAAGCAAGCAGTGGAGCGTCAAGAATTTATCACAGAAGAGATCAGGAAGTTGGAAGCAGCAGGCCTTGTCAGAGGAGTGCTCCATCCTACGTGGCTGGCCAATCCTGTAGTCGTGCGCAAGGCGAACGGAAAATGGAGGCTTTGTATTGACTTCACTGATGTTAATAAAGCTTGTCCCAAAGATCCATTTCCCTTGCCGTGCATTGACAAGATTGTCGACTCCACGGCAGGATGTGATTTGCTTTCATTTCTTGATGCATATTCAGGATATCATCAGATCTTCATGGCAGAAGAGGATGAGGAGAAAACCGCATTCATCACTCCATGTGGCACATACTGTTTTGTACGGATGCCTTTCGAACTAAAGAATGCTGGTTCGACATTTGCAAGGGCAGTTCACGAAGCTTTTGAGCCACAGTTGCACGGAAATGTAGAAGCTTACATGGATGACATAGTGGTCAAAAGCAAGAACAAGGCAACCCTGATCCAAGATTTAGATGGGACCTTTGCAAATCTGCGCAAGATCAATCTCAAGTTGAACCCCGAGAAGTGTGTGTTTGGAGTCCCCTCCGGCAAGCTTCTCGGGTTCTTCGTATCTCAGCGGGGAATTGAAGCTAACCCCGACAAGATCAAGGCCATCGAGCAGATCGAAGCACCAAAGCGCGTCAAGGATGTACGAAGGCTTGCCGGCTGCATGGCTACTCTCAGCAGGTACATCTCTAAGTCTGCTAAGCGCGCCCTGCCATTTTTCAAGATATTGAATAAGGCAGGTCCAATGAAATGGACTCCGGAAGCGGAGGCTGCGCTGCAGGACTTGAAGAGATACCTGTCCTCCACTCGAATACTTGTCGCACCTAAGCCGCAAGAGAAGTTGCTGCTATATCTAGCGGCAACCAATCAAGTGGTTAGTGTTGCGTTAGTAGCGGAAAGGGAGGCAGATGATGAGCCAGCGACCACGGCAAGCGCGTCCAGCGACAAGCAGAGGGCTTCCCCGACAAGCTCTGGTCCCGACAAGGATGAATTTGTGCAGATACAAGAAGAGAAACAGAAGAAGATGGTGCAGCGCCCAGTTTACTTTGTCAGTTCCCTTCTATAGGGGGCTAGGTCAAGGTACTCTGGTGTGCAGAAATTGCTTTTCGGCCTTCTCATGGCCTCGAGGAAGCTGCGCCATTACTTTCAAGCACATGAGATCACAGTTGTCACTCGCTTTCCGTTGAAGAGGATATTGCAGAATCCAGAAGCAGCAGGCAGGATTGTCGAGTGGGCACTGGAATTGTCAAGCTTTGGCCTCAAGTTTGAGAGTACTTCAACTATCCAGAGCCGAGCATTGGCAGAATTCATAGCAGAATGGACGCCAACACCTGGGGAAGAAATTCTGGAAACGAGCATCCCCGTCAAGGAGGCAAACAAATAATGGATCATGTACTTTGATGGTGCCTTCTCGCTGCGAGGCGCCGGTGCAGGTGTGTTACTTGTCGGCCCCACCGGAGAGCACCTCAAGTACGTGGTCCAGATGCACTTTCCCAAGGAGCAAGCCACAAACAATACTGCAGAGTATGAAGGTTTGCTTGCCGGACTTAGGATCGCAGCAGACCTTGGGATCAAAAAGCTTATTGTTAGGGGTGACTCGCAGCTTGTCGTCCGCCAAGTAAACAAAGATTATCAGAGTCCATTAATGGAAGCTTACATCGATGAAGTGAGAAAGTTGGAAGAGCATTTTGACGGCCTGCAGATGGAGCATGTTCCGAGAGCCCAGAACGACATTGCCGATGGCCTGTCAAAATGCGCTGCATTAAAGTTACCTGTGGAACCAGGGATCTTTGTGCTTAGGCTGACTCAACCATCTGTAACACCATCAACTGGACAGAGCAAGAAGAGGAAGTTGATTTTCGGTGACTACTTTCCGGCACAGCTCCCCGAAGCCGCCGCCAAGAAGGTCCCCAAGATCAACACCAAGGGTGCTGAGGAGCAGTCTGCTCCGGCGAGCCCCAGGGTTTGTTCCGTTGAAGCAGACGCAGCCGACAAGTTTTGCTCCGACAAGCTTGCCGGGGAACATCAAGCTCCGGCTGAGCCGCAGGTTCTTGTCGTAGAAGCGGATGTTCCCGCAGCAGCATATGTGCCTTTAGTCCTTGTTGTCGAGCCGCAAGCTCCAGCATGGGCACAACAGATTGTCCGTTTCCTTCAGACAGGAGAACTTCCTGAAGAGCAAGAAGAAGCAGAGAGAGTAGCTCGGCAATCAAGTATGTACCAGTTTGTCGACGACATACTGTACAGAAGAAGATTCAACGGAGTGAAATTGAAGTGCATTCCCCGGAAAGATGGACAGGAGCTGTTGGCGGAGATACATGGAGGTATATGTGGTCACCACATTGGCGCAAGAGCACTTGCCGGCAAAGCATTCCGGCAATGTTTCTTTTGGCCAACAGCCCTCCAGGATGCAACTGCACAAGTAACCAAGTGTGAAGCGTGCCAGTTCCATTCCAAGCAGATACACCAGCCAGCTCAAGCTCTCCAGACGATCCCTTTATCCTGGCCATTTTCGGTCTGGGGGCTCGACATCCTCTGCCCTTTCCCCCGAGCTGTCGGGGGCTTTGAGTACTTGTACGTTGCAACCGACAAGTTCACAAAGTGGCCGGAAGTGGAAGCAGTGAGGAAGGTGACGGCACAGTCAGCAGTCAAGTTCTTCAGGTCGATTGTTTGCCGTTTCGGAGTCCCTAACAGGATCATCAACGACAATGGCACGCAATTCACGAGCCGCACCTTCATGCAATACGTCCAAGATCTTGGCGCCAAGGTCTGTTTCGCTTCTGTTGCTCACCCGAGAAGCAACGGTCAGGCAGAGAGGGCAAATGCTAAAGTGCTGCGCGGGCTCAAGACCGGGACTTTCGATAGGCTGCACAAGTGCGGAAAAAACTGGATTGAGGAGCTGCCAGTGGTTCTTTGGTCGATCAGGACGACGCCAAATCGAGCTACTAGCCAGACGCCTTTCGCTCTAGTTTATGGAGCAGAGGCAGTTCTCCCCACGGAACTCGTATACGGATCGCCTCGAGTGCTCGCTTATGATGAGCTTGAGCAAGAGCAGCTGCGACAAGATGACGCGCTGCTCCTTGAGGAAGATCGTCTTTAGGCTGCTGTACGAGCTGCTCGCTACCAGCAAGCTTTGCGCCGGTACCATAGCCGCAAAGTTAATGCCAAAAGTCTCGAGGAAGGTGACCTTGTTCTTCGGCGTGTTCAATCCGCCAAGAATTCCAACAAGTTGACGCCAAAGTGGGAAGGCCCTTATCGGGTGAAGCGAGTCACTAGGCCTGGCGCTGTCCGCCTTGAGACTGAAGATGGCTCTCCGGTGAGCAACTCCTGGAATATTGAGCATCTTCGTAAGTTTTACCCATAAGGCGCGGTTGCCGGAACCCGTTCCGGTAACCACCTTTTGTACAAGCCTTGCCGCTGTTGCATGTAACCCTTTGTACAAAGCCGGGCGCAGATCCCGTGCAAAAATAAAGCTCATGTGCTCCCCACATTTTGTCACATTTCATGCTTTTTCATTTTTTGCATGTATTATCTGACACTTTGTGCAGCACTTGCCCCTGGTAAGCACTAACAAGCCTTAAGGCTCCATATCTTTATTTTCTCTTCTTTCTTTTCCTCAAAGAAAAGGGAAGGTTCCCTCGCCCACAAGTTCACCAGGGGGGAAGGAGAAGATAATGGTGCGGACCAGGCGTCGTTCAAGAAAGTATTACCTTGCCGGGACACAAACGACAGAAAAGCTAAGTTGCCAAAGTTTAAGCACAGTCAGTTTTAAAATTTTTTGAGTTATCCTCCTTGAACGATCGTGCTTTTGTATGGAAAACCTGTGCGCGGAGGAACCAACTCATAGCTAGTTGCGCCCTTACTTTGTTTCGAGTCTGCTCAACAACTTAAGTCTGCTGCGACTAGTCGCGACAAGGTTTCTTGCCGGAAGCGACACCGCCAGCAGGCTGCTGATGTTCCGCACTCAGCGCTCGCGGCAAGGGTGCCTGCGCCGGCAAGTTCCCTGAAAGCGTAGGGTAAAAACATACAAAGGAAGGAATCCAGTAAAGGGGATAACATAGCAAATACTTCTCAAGATAAAGTTATATTACAAAGATAACTTGCCGCGCTCTAATGGATTGTTCCCATAACATGTCTAGCAGCAGCAAGAAAAGAAAGAAACGGGCGGTCTAGTCTACGCGGCCGCCGTCAACCCTCCTAACTTCATTCACCTTGTCCACAATGGGTGCGACAAGGGCCTTGAGCTCTTCAAGATCAGCACCCGCCGGCAGCTTCTTGAGGACGTTGGTGAGGTTGAGGCCTGGGTTGCGGAAGGCCACCTTCACCAACACCTTCTCCAGAACCCTGGCGCAGATCGTGCGCGACTCGTCGGCCAGCTGCTTTGGGATACTTTCCCTGAGTTGCTGGAGAGCCGTCGCCATGCCCTTGAAGAACAGAGTGAGCTTGGCGTTGGGCTGGAGGTTCTCGTCGGAGGAGTACCCGAAGCCCTCCATTTCCAGTTGCGCCAGCTCCTCGTCAATGACCGCGGCAATGTTCACGAGGCCCTCCGTCCAGAGCTCCACAGTTTCTCTGAAGGTGTTCTGGGTTTCGGCGGCCCTCGTCTGCAGCGCCTTGTTGGCTTTGATCTCCCCCTTCAAGTCCTCCTCCCGCTTCTTGGCGCCGTCCAGCGTCTCAGTCAGCGTGGCCAGCTTCAACTCCAGATCGGCATTGGAGTCCTTGACGGCCCTCACCTCCTTGCCCTTCTCGGCAAGTTGGCCCTGCAGTTCACCATGAGCGAGGGCGTCCTTCTCGCGCTCGCGCTGGAGCGCGGCAAGCTCTTCATCCTTCCTCTTCAGATCAGCCTCCAGCTGCGCCACTTTCGTTTCCAACTCTTTCTTGGTGGCCTCGGCAGGTGCGGCAGCGTCTTTCGCTTCCTTGAGTGCCCCGCCAAGTGACTGCTCGCGCGCGGCAAGCTCCTCCTCGTAGCTATCCAGATTGACTTTCCGCTGCGTCTGCTCACCTTCCCGCACGGATAGATCCTCGGCGGCAAGCCGCTGTTGCTCTTCGGCTTCTGCCTTCTCGAGGAGGAAGGCCTTCCGCGCCTCGACAAGCTACGCCCTCTCCTCTGCGATGGACCGGAGGGCCTCTTGGTTGCGGCTCTGGAGCTCCTCCGCATGCCTCGACAAGCGCTTCCCGAGACTCCAGTTTGGCTTGTCGGGCGCGGTAAAGCGACAGCAGCCTCCGCAACAGCTGTTCCTCCTCAGGCTCGCCGCTGCTGCTGCTTGGCGCGTCGACCATTGTCAACCCAGCGGAGGCTATCACTTCTCCGTCAAAAGCTTCTCCTTCGACCGGCGCCCTGGAGCTCGAAGCCCAGGGGAGCTTGATGAAGATACCGTCGCCGGCCTTCAAGTAGGCGCCGGGCTGGGGCTCTTCGGAGCTTGGCACTGCGTCAGCGGCAGAGGGATCAGCGGTCGGCATAGCGCCTTGCGATCCTGCGGCCCCAGGGTCGTCAGTGCGATCGCCGGATCCCTCGCCAGCTCCTGCGCCAGCAGCCTTGGCGGCCTCCTCGCCGGCAGGATCATCAGCGCCGGCCTCTTCCTCGGCGGTGGCGGCGTCATCGGTGTTGCCGCGCGCGCCCTCCTTGCCGGTGCCCTCAGTCTCCATCGGCTCCGCGGAAGGAGGATCTGAAGACAGGAAGAGGAAGAAAAAGTCAAGCTAATATCCAAAAAGAAGATTAGAAGAAGAAGAACCCAAGGGAAGTTTTCCGACAAGAAGGATTACCTGTGCTGGGCTCTGTAGTCATGGGCTCCACCACCGGAGGATCGCTGGTCCCGTCCCTTGCCGGAGAACTACCCCTTGCCGGGGACCTATCCCTTGCCGGAGAGCGCTCCCTTGCCAGGGAACCCTCCCTTGGCGGCGTAGTGGAAGCAGATAGCGCCTCAGGAGCGGCTTCCGGTTGCTCCTGGTGGGCCTGTTCTGCTCCTACACAAGAAAATCAACAGCCAAAGATATCAGCAAAAGAACACCTATGCGCACCCAACAACGGGAAGTAAGACTATGTACTTACGCTGGGGGCTGTGCTGGGGGCTGCTTCAAGGAGTGATTGGCGGGTCCGACAAGGTGGTCTCGGACGTGCCCTCTGTCATCACGACGGGATCGTCCTCGTCGGCAACGACGGGGACCTTGGCCCTCTTCGCCGCTCTCTGGGCCAGAGTCCTGAAAAGGAACAAGGTTCAGAAGAAAGTAGATCAGATACAAGACAAGAAACAGCAAGAGTTGAAGAAATGCAAACACAACAAAGAAACTTACTCCTCTTCTTCCTCCTCGTTGGAGCTGAGCACGGAGAGGTCGAAGTCTGGCACTCTTTCAGCACGACGAGGCGGAGGCGTAGGCTCCCTTGATCGCTTGGCGGGGGCTGCGGCAGGATCAGAAGCGATGGCCCGAGAGGACCCCGCTCCCGTCGCCGGCGCGGCGTGAGATGCTCCCGCGGCAACGGTGCTTGTCGTGGTGGAGCGTGTCCCGCGGCGCGGCGGCTGTTGACCCGTCTGCCGCCCTGCTATGTCTCCGGTCCTGCGGAGGCGCCTTCTTGGTGGAGCTGGGGGCTGCACTGGGAGCTCCGCTTGCGGCAAGTTGCTTGAATACGGCCGTCCACTTGCACCCTCGGCAGGCTCGCTTGATTCGGCTTCGGACCCTTCCCCGCCGACAATTTCCCCGACAAGCTCGTCTCGATCGGCAAGGCTTGCCGCTGCGGCTGCCTCTGCCTCCTACATAGTAAACCCAAACTCGCCCGCGGCGGCGGCTGCCGCCGCCTCTTCCGCCCTGGTGGTGATGTACCGCATCTCGTCTTCGGTGGTGTCGCGGGTGAGGCTCCTTTGCTCGTCGGCGCGGACCGCCACCTCCGCTAAGCTATCGAAGAACTGCTGCACGACGTCGTCACCGGGCTCCCGCCAAGTTGGAATAATTCCATGCGAGTCGCACTCCGGCATCATTGCGCGGATGCGATCGAGCGAGGAGTTGTTGCACAACAGGACGACGCCCTGCGGCAACCTGAACCACTCGAGATGATCGGGGTCGTGCTTGAACAGCTCCCTGAGCATCCCATCCAACTCCAAGACAGTGAAATTGAAGTTGAGGGCCAGGCGCAGCCTCATGATGTCCGTCGGGCCCCCGAACAGCCAGGTGGGCCTCCCCCTCTCCTGGAGAGGGGCAATGCGGCGGCGAAGAAAGTCCGCGCCGACAGCACCTACGGTCAGCCCGGCAAGCCTGAGTCGCAAGATCCGGGTGGTGGCGATCTTTAGCCTAGCGTCGTCTGGTGCTAGGGCGCTCCAATCATTGTCGCGCACCACTGGGGTTTGGCGCAGGGCAGTGAACGGCTGCGGGTTCTCATCAACGATCCAACACCATTCAGCTCTCCACTCATCCCATTTGCTGTGAAGCTCCCCCTCCAAGTAGACCTCCTTCTTGCCGGCTCTCGAGATCCAGGCGACCCCGCCAGCTAAGGACTCTCCTCTCTCGACCCGGGGCATGAAGTAGTGATGGAAGAGGGCTACGTTCGGGTGGATTCCGACGAAGTTTTCGCAGAGATGTGCGAAAACTGCCATGGTCAGGACAGCATTGGGAGTGAAATCAAGGAGATGGAACCCGTAGGTGTTCATGATATCACAAAAGAATTCAGAGAAGGGCGGGCAGAGCCTGCAATGGAAGAACAGTGCAAAGAAGGGGTATCCCTTTGGGGCCCGTTTTGAAGCAGAAGCAGCGGCGGAGAGTACCTGCGTGCGCGGATGCGCTCGCGTCTCTGTCGACCAGAAGAGGTATAACCACTCCCTCAAATCCTTCACGGAGAGCTCAGGGGGGAAGGTTGCCCGCACCATCCGCAGCGCCTCAAGCCGCAGCGCCTCAGCCGACTTCACACTCTTCCCGGTCTTCGGAGCCATGGCAGAGGCGGTGGAGGAGATCGAGAGCGTTGGCGGCGACGGCGGCGGTGGGGGCGGAGCGCTGCTCTCTTTCGACTTTGGAAGCGGAGGGGAGCGGCGGAGATTTCCGAGGTTGGAACCGCAAGTGGCGAAGGTGGGGGAACGGCCCCTATTCCCCCTGCTTATAAAGAGGAGGAGGCGAACGTTACGCTTTCTCCGAATAAAGAATCGCCCACGATCTCTCCCACGATGCCGCATTCGACGCGTGCCGTTACGGGAGGGCGCGGTGGATATGGAGTCAGATACGGTGTGGACCCAGGCCGCGCATGCCCGTGCCCTGTTTTGGGCCTGGCCCAACAGCGCTCAGCACCGTGTATGGCCCAGGCCCGGGGGCTCCTGTCAGTGTACTAAAGTAGGGGTACCTTAGTACCCCGAACTTGTGCATGGGCAGTCGCAGCGTCCCGCGCCAAGGCTTGCCGGGTGCCCGCCAAGATCCTCCATAATCCCTATTGGTGCCATTCAAGAACAAAGTGTTTTAACTGAGAAGGCAAACCCCGGTAAGAGAGGCTTGCCGGGAAGGACAAGGCCCCGGCAAGAGGAGCTTGCCGGGAAGGCCAACCAAGGCACTTCGAGGAACTTGCCGCGACGCTCCGCGCGTCCCGGCAAGACTCGGCGAGCGACAAGCTTCCAGGCGCGACGAGGCAACGACCGCGGCAAGGCGCTTGCCGCGGCAAAGCCACCACCCTGTGCCCACGCTCCAGCGCATCTGACGACGTGTCGCCACAGGATCTTTCCAGGTGCACGTGGCGGGCGGCTGTGCAGCCAAGAGGTGCGAGGTGGCAAGCGAAGATGACAAGATGGCCATCGTGGCGAACGGTGGCGCCCCTAACGGTCGCTTTTCTGCACTGTTTGGGCGACACGGACGGGCATTTAATGCCTTTGTCCCCTGCCATCGTAGTTAGGTAGGATCTACTGTAGAAGCAGTTGTACCAACCACACCTTTTACGCTTTTACCCTTGCATGCGTTGCCACCTGTCGGTGACCCCTTTGAGCCTATAAAAGGAGGCCCATGCGCAACGTAAAAGGGGTTCGACTCATTCGAAACCAGAACACTCCCACACTCTAGAGCAAGAACATAATACAACCACAAAGCAGCAGTAGGAGTTTTATCTCTCCGGAGAGCTCCGAAGCTGGGTAAAAATCCCTCGCGTGCTTCGCCTCGATCCGCTCTTCGTGCGGCCTCCGTTCCATGCCGGACCGAAAGGGGCCCTGCCCCATAGGTGTTCGTTTCTCCACGACACTCGGCAACCACTCCTTGTTCCTCGGGCTCAATTATCCAATTATCCAACCAATCATCGATCATATCACCGGCGATGATTACTGTGCTATGCAACTTCCATTCGCGAGGGGGGGCTGTGTTTACACATCATACCATGGGTTTCATGAATCGCCATATCCAGAGATTCGTCGACACAGCTGGTTGCCAGGTAATCTTCAGTGTGTGAAAGGCATCAAGCTTCCATGCGATGGATGGATTTTGCAAACCCGACATGCGGCGATGTGGTTCATGCCAGCAGCAAATATCCACAACTTGATTCGTGCTGATATCTAGACTAAGCCATGTATTCTGCTACTGTAGCATGACCCTCTTTTGTTGGATATTATGTACTGTTGTTAGTTTGAAGCACTCCTCTGGTTTGAAGGATAGATATCTTCCTGGGAACAAGTGCATCCTAACTCACCTGCGTAGGATGTACTGATAATGTCGATGGAGATGCTGTGCAGAAGCCATATATATACATATATATCAGTTAGGCTTCAAGTGTGTACTTGTTAGTTAAACCTATGTAGAAAATGGGACACTAAATATGACTAGTAAGTAGTACAGTAGCATTACTAGTATACGTCAGTCAAATTATTCATCATGTCCACACATTGAATTGACGTGACAACATGCTGCGTGTGAGGTGACACAAGAATCCCGGCGGCGTGTTCGGGTATTCCGAACTTCAGATTTGGAGTACCACTTATCTGTTGAAATCTTTTTTTCTCGAAACGGAGGCAAAAGATTTGCCTCATCCATTAAATAAGAGGAGAATAGAGTTTAGAGTTTTTACAAGCGCCCTTGCAAAATGGCATGGCAATTACTCTCGTACAACTATCGAAGAAGCGCGAGTTTTTACTCTGTCAAAATCTTTCATCATTCACTTAAAACAGTCGATTGATCATACATTGAGTACCATATAACTGGAATTACCGATGCAGGTCGAAGAAGGATTGGCTGGTGCTGCCGGCTGGCGTCAAGTTCGATCCCATGGATCGGGAGCTGATCGAGCACCTTGAGGCCAAAGTGAGTGTTGACAGCGCGAGATTTCAGTCTCTCATCGATTTGTTCATACCAACCATCGACAGCGAGCACGGCATATGCTACACCCAACCTGAGAAACTTCCATGTAAGACACCGATCGGCCGTCTACTTGCACAAACATATTCCTTTGTTTATAGCTCTATTTTTATTTTTAGACGCAGACCTGGTGAAACAATTACAATTTGACAGTTAATAAAAAGTGAAACAAGTGACTGCAACATGCCAAAGATGTTATGAAAATGCCAACTAGGTACACAAAAACATGTATTCCACAATACTGCAGGTATCACACTGAGTGGCCTAAGGAAGCATTTCTTCCAGCGCAATTCCAGGGTGTTCAAAAGGGGCACGTGGACGCGTCGCAAAATACAGTCGGAGTGTGGCATGCACGCGATGTGGCACAAGACCGGCAATACCTTGCCTGTGATGGTCAACGACCGGCAGACGGGTAGCAAAAAAGGTTCTGGTGCTGCACACCAACAAGAACTTTGACCAGTAGAGGACCAACTGGGTGATGCACCAGTACCACCTCGGGGACCTGGAGCAAGAGAAGCGACGGGAGCTGGTCCTCTGCAAAATTTTCTACCAGACGAACACTAGGGCCAAGAGTAGTTTGGTATTGGTAGTTGTACTACCTTGTCGAACGCAAGTTGGTATTGTTGTTAACGGTCTTTTGGTATGAACTTGCATTTGCTTCCAACCATCATGTCAAGGGTCGACGTGGATATAAAGCTGAATCATTTGTTTCGAAATGAATTCTCAGGCACCTGATTTTTATTTGATGGGTAGCATAAGCACCCGCCGTTCAAATTCCAAGTTCTGTAGTTTTTTCAAAACAAGTGCATGCACTTATTATCACGATAAAAAAACAATATCCGTGCTGCGTCCCAGTTATCAGTCTGTGCTTGCAGAATTCTCTCGTTTATTGAGCACGTATATTTTTTTTCAGGTCGAGCAAGTTTCAACTGGGCTGTAGACTGACCAGGGTTGGTTTTGTTTTTAACAGGCCCAGCCCATGACGACAACGGGGCACAAAGATCCAGCAGGTATCTACTGGCCTCTAGCCCGCCAGCGTTAGTTATATTTCGTCTTACAACATCCGCAGACAGTTTTTTTTACTGAATCGAACACACAGCCAAGTTCTATTTTCCTCTTGAAACGCATGTCCTACATCCGTTTTCTAATCTCTACCTATAGTTTTACTAGTTCATATACACGTATCATTATATTGAAAACACATAAAATTCCCTTTTCATATTTACATCCTTATTTTTTTTGTTTTATCCCACCTAGCGCTGATTTTTCACCACTGGTTTTCCCTTAAACCAACTCAATTGTCCCACGTCTTATTTGCTTACAAAAACAAAACGATTTTTTTGGCAAATCGATAAGTTCTTAAAAAAATGTTTATCATTTCGGGATTACAACAGTTTGGACTCCACCCAAATATGCAAAATAAGGTTGAACTTTTTGACCGTGGTCCTGGGCAGAAAATGGGCTGTAATAAATTACTTAAGAATTAGCAAATGGGCTGCAAATTATAAAAAATAGCAAATGGGCTGCAAATTGTAAAAAAAATAGCAAATTGGCTTTATGTTGTCTGGCACAGATTTGGAGGCTGACTTGTGGGCCTACTAAGTTCATGCGTACACAAGGTTTCTTAAAAAAGAAACTTAGTCAACAATCGACTCTACCAGCGTCAGACCGTTAGATGTCAATCTAATGGCAATCATGCTTCTTCAGTATCTGATCTTCCTGCACCAGCCGCCCAAACCAGCGCCGTCGGAACCGCCTCCTCCCGCCTCCCGTGGCCGACAGTGCTGCCGGGCAGGCCTCACGGCCCCATCATACTCGCATCCCTGGCCTGTCTATCCCTCTACTCACCCACACCTCCTGTTATTTTCCGGCAACGGAAGCCGAACCAGTCAACCCTCGTACTCTCCACCACGTGGGCAGCCACTACCGTGTCTTCGCCGGCTCCCTCTCATTCCCTTCGTAGGCCTCGCCGTCGTCCACTGCCCTGGTGCTCTCGGCACGGCGTGGTCAACGATGTCCATCCAACGGCCGTATTGCTTCTTCAACCTCTGGTCTTCTTGCCCCAGCCGCCCAAAGCAGTGCTGGTCGTGTCGCATGCTCCTGCCTCCCGTGGCCGGCTGTGCTGCCATGGAGGCCTCACCGTCCCCATACTACTCCCACCGCTGGCCAGGCCATCCGTCCACTCACCCACTCCCCCTATTATTCTACGGCGACGGCAGCCTCACACCACAGTCGAACCAGTGAACGCTCGTTCCCCTCTCCGCGTGGGCATCCACTGTCGCGTCTTCCCCGGCTCAGCGTCGTCCCCTTCCTAGCCCTCGCCATCGTCCGCCGCCCTGGTGCTCTCGGCGCGGCGTGGTCAATGTGGTCAATGACCGACTTCCATCGGAAGAGTACTATACGTGGAGAGGATGATAGATGGGTCCACGGCAGCCGCAAGGAAGTGCCTCCTTATTACGCGCAAAATAATTATTCCTCCACCTGATAGCAGGGACCCACCGGACGAGCCACCAGTATTTCGCGGAAAAAACATTTCCCCCCTGACTACTGTGACCCACCGGACAGGCCACCGTATTTCAAGAAAAAAACGTTTGCCCCTGACTGCTGGGACCCACCGGACGAACCACCGTATTTCACAAAAAAAACGTTCCCCCTGCTGTCCGCTCGGACCCACCGGAAGTGCCTCCTTATTACGCACAGAAAAATGAATACTCCCCCTGCTAGCTGGGACCCACCATGGTGGGAGGCTGACTTGTGGGCCTACTAAGTTGACGGGGACAGAGGGCTTTGTCAACTTAGTCAATATGAACGATTCTAGCTCCAGTGACCGTACGATGTCCATCCAACGGCCGTCATGCTTCTTCAATCTCTGCTCTTCCTGCTCCAGCCGCTCAAACAAGCGCCGGCGTGTCGGCGTTCTGGGAACGAGGGTCCCCAGACTTGCCTGCCTGCGGCCTGTGGCGTGGCTCAAAGGAGGCCCAGCACAGCCCATCTTCATAAACACAAGCTCAAGACCCTTGCGAGGGGCCAAGCCTCGCGGGGCGGACGACAAGGAGCTTCCTCAGGCACGGCCTTGTCAGGCTGGCTCACGAGGAGGCGGAGAGTTCAAGGCGGGGTACCTCGCGAGGTGCCCATGACGCAAGCCATGACGACCAAGGGCGCCAGTCGGGCGCCAGCCCGCGCAGTGTCCTCCTTTCCTCTTTGGTGCAAAGGGAGCAAGCGCAGGCGAGAGCATCAAGCAAAGGCATCCATTTCGGTGCAACAAGAAAAATACAAGCCCAACGGCTGGAAGGAAGTCATTGTGGAGCCTATGCCAGCGTCACCGGCAGAGCCTTTGACAAGCGAGGACCAACTTTAGTCAGGAGAAGTGTACCCGTTGTTCCCCTTCAAAATGGCCAATTGTTGGCGCCCTTCCCGCTCAATATTTGGGAAGAGGCCCAGGGCCTTTGCCTATAAATAGTACTAGCCACCCCCAGGGTAGAGGCACCGGGACCTGGATCTGGACCTGACCTAGCAATCGGGATCCTCACCAAGAAACCAGTAGATAGAGCGATTGAACTCCTCCCAGCAGTTTGTCGCACCAGCCAAGAACAGACCCTCGCGAGGATGTTCTGCCTTGTATTATTCATCATCAAGCCCAAGAGGCAATCCACCACACCACACACTGGAGTAGGGTATTACACCACAATGGTGGCCTGAACCAGTATAAATCTTGTGTCTCTTGTGCTGTTCAGTTTGGTAGTTTAGGTCCTAGCGGATCGGTGAGGAGCGAGCCGGTAGAGGGTTGAATCTCCGCGCGCACCCCAGTGTTCGAACCTGAAGGGTCTGCCGGAACCCGAAATCCGACATTTGACGCGCCAGGTAGGGGTGCGCCGGAATTTGCCTTCCATCGTCTCGTTCTTCTCCGACCATCGCATCCATGTCTGACGCTCGGCGGGCTCGCGCCGAGCGCCGAGCCGCCCTCGCTCACCCCCGCTGGTTCTTGGTCACGCGCGCCCCGCGCGGCCATGGAGGCCCGAGCTGCGCTCATCGCGGCAAACGAGCTCCTGCGCTACCGCCCCATCGATGACGTCTACGAAGAATGGCTCGACCGAGTCGCCGAGCTCGTCCGCGCCGCCGGAGGCGCCCCCGCGCCGTCCTTCTTGCTGCACCGCACCCCGCCCTGCACGGGCGATGAAGCTCCTGGGGCGCCTCAGCCGCCTCCCCCTCAAGAAGGCGCGCTGGCCCCAAGGCGCGCAGCCCCTAGGCGAAACCCGGTCCGTCAGGCGCCAGCGCGGCAAGAGCAGAGCTGCCAAGAAGTCCCTCGCCCTCGAGAAGCTGCCCGAGCGCTCCCTGCTCCAGCACGTCAAGACCCTGCACTGCCCCCAGCCGCGGCGCATGGGGACCCGCAGGACCAAGCTCTCCGTCGCCCAAGGCCCCCCGTGGCCACGGCGGGCTGCCGCGCCTTCACCTCTGAGCTGCGTAGCGTCGCGTGGCCCGGCAAGTTCAAGCCAGACCTGCCTCCTTGCTACGACGGCACGGCTGACCCTGCAGAGTTCCTCCAACTCTATGAGTTGGGCATCGAGGCTGCCAACAGAGACGAAAAGGTCATGGCGAACAGGTTTCCCATGGCGCTCAAGGACGGAGCCCGCACCTGGCTCCTGAATCTGGCCCCGGACACGATCTCCTCCTGGGACAAGATGCGCACCCGCTTCATCGCCAACTTCCAGGGTACTCGCGACCGGCCACCCGCCGTGAGCGACATGCGCCGTATCAAGCAGCAACCAGGGGAAACCCTACAGAAGTACATCCAGCGCTTCAACAACGCGCGCCTCAAGATCCCCAGGGTGACGGAGGAGGCCATCATCTCAGCCTTCTCCGATGGTGTGCGCGACGTCAAGATGAAGGAGGAGCTGGCGATGCATGAAGACCTGTGCACCTCCTTGGACCTGTTCAACATGGTGACCAAGTGCGCCAGGGCTGAGGAGGGGCGCCTCTCCCTCCTCGAGCTGCCTGTCGCGGACCCCGAAGAGAAGAAGCCCAAGTCCAAGGACGTGAAGCGCAAGGGAGCTGCCGTACTCGCGGCTGAGCCAGACACCAAGCGGGGCAGAGATCAGCCTGAATCCTCCAAGGGCAGTCGGTACTGCGTGTACCACGACCTCCACACCCACAACACCAATGAATGCCAAGAGCTCCGGGCCATGCGTGAAGGAAGGGTCGGCAGACGTCCCGACCGCAGCGACCGGGGCTACGACCGAGGAGGAGGAAGGAATGCAGGACGTTGGGAAGACCGCGGCCCGCGCCAAGGGTGGCGCGACCAACCTCGTGAGGATCGCTGGCAGGACCCGCCTCACGAGGGAGGCTGGAGGGATCCGCCTCGCGAGGATCGCCTGCAAGGGAACGCAGGCCTCCCTCCGCTGCCGCCGCAGCCGAGGAGAAATGAAGACCGTCATCAGGACGAGGGGGCTGGGGGCTTCCAAGAACCGTGCGCAATCGCCTGCATCCTGGGCGGAGCTCAAGCCCCAGCCTCTCAGCGCATCTTCAACAGTTCACCCGCGAAGTGAATGCAGTCCTCCCCAAGCTTGAGGCCACGCGCCCTCTCAGGTGGTCGGCATGCGCCATCACGTTCAGCTCAGCGGATCAGCTCTAGTGCGCGGCCACAGCCGGAGTCCTCCCGATGCTTTGTTCCCCAATCATCAGCAACGTGCTAGTCACCAAGACCCTCATCGATGGCGGGGCAGGGCTCAACGTCCTGTCCGTGGAAACATTCAACAATCTTCAAGTGCCCTACAGTCAGCTTCAGCCAACCAAGCCCTTCTCCGGAGTCACCGACGGCTCCACGGTCCCGATAGGGCAGGTCCGCCTTCCTGTCACCTTCGGGGCACGCGACAACTACCGCACCGAGCTCATCGACTTCGATGTCGCCCACATTCACCTGCCCTACAACACCATCCTCGGGTACCCGGCGCTGGCCAAGTTCATGGCCGTAACCCACCACGGCTACAACGTCCTCAAGATGCCAGGAAGCGGCGGGGTCATCACGGTGCCCTACGAAGAGAGAGACGCGGTGTGCTCCCTGGAGCGATCCTTTCAGGCCGCATCGCTGGAAGACCCAGACCGCGGCAGCAGGAGGCCTCCCGCGGCCGCCCCCAAGAAGAAGACATCATCTGGCCCAGCCCCTCAAGAGGCAGACCCTCAGGGCCCGCGCCTGCTCAGGGGGAGCCTCCTTCCATCGCATAGGGAAGCGCGCCCGGTGCCCTCCTCAGGCAGGGCTCGGGGGCTCTCCCCTGGAGGGCCGCCGACCTCGCCAAGGTCACGAGGGAGGCGCTTGGGCACCAAGTGGAGGCGTGCTTCGAAGCACGTTTCCCTCAAGAAGAAGCAAGGCAAGGAGGGCCAAACCCTCAAGAGTTCGTCAGCAAGGCCATTCGGGAGTTACAGGAGTCAAGGGTCATGAGAGGCACGCGCCTACCCGCTGTGGCCCCCCATCCAGGCGAGGATGGTGGGCTGCGTGTCTGCATCGACATACCGGGGCTCAACGGAGCCGCGTCTCAAGAGTGCCTCTGGCCCTTGCGAGTGGGACGTTGCGAGGGTCCGCCCCACAGCTACGTGCGCATGCCTTACGGCTTGCCGAATGCGGCTGGTGCGCACCGGCGTCTCATGAGGGCCATCTTGGAGGCTCAAGAGGTCAGGCATGCCGCAGCCCTGGCGGAGATGGAGATGGTCCGCGAGGAGCCGCCAGCGCCTCCGGGGCCTCCAGAGGCCCCTGGGCCTGGGGGCTCGTGAGGATCGGCTCCCGCAGCCCACCGAGTCTGCTACACCGACACCCCTTCGTCCCCAACATCATCAGGTGACATCTTTTAAGTTTCATTTCTAGCTGGGAGCGCCCTTAGGGCCGCATTATTCCCAGGCCGCGTGGGTCCATCCCTGCGGCATGTATCCCTTTTATTTCATGTACTTAGCTTACCTTATTGGGGGCGCCACTCGGGCTGCATCATCCCCAAGCCGCTCGGGCCTGACCCAGCGGCATGTACCCTTCTTGCGCTTATCTTGGGACTATGCTTTCGATCCACCATGCTTGTTATTTGGTGCCTTTCTCTCCTGGGTGTCGGAATCTTGGGCGTTAAAAGGGGGGTGCCTGAGCATCGCGACTCAGGGCTCCTACCGGCTCTCCGGCCCTCACCCTCTGGTCTTGTCCATGGCATCGCGACCTGGCAAGCCAGCGACGGTTGAGACCAGCCCGAGAGCCGGGACCCAAGGACGTAGAGTTTCGACATCTAACCCATCTTGCGCGTTAAAGGGGGGGTGCCTGAGCATC